>NC_083339.1:34186066-34186146 GCF_019175385.1 Lycium barbarum | reverse complement strand
CCGATCGGGAAGAATCGCTTCCCCTCTAGTTGATGTCCCTCTTTCCATTATTTGTTGAGTTGATTTTCTCACTCTCTAAA
>NC_083339.1:28958765-29112869 GCF_019175385.1 Lycium barbarum | reverse complement strand
CGGAAGAATCATAAAGAGGAAATACTGCTTAACTGTTGGGAAACATTAAGAAGTCTTTAAGAGATCAAGTGCATATTCTTAGAACAACCACTAGAAGTATATCACATTGAAATCCGAAGCATAATATCTAATCAAATTGGGAAACACAACCTTAATCTCTCTCTCATATTAATTACATTCTAAGTCAAAGTATTCAATTACATTATTCAACAATCAATTCAAACTATCCGGAATAGGATTAAAGCCTTTAAAGATTGGTATCGCATACGATTAGTACTCTTTTCTCTCCATATTCCCTGTGGGATTCGACCCCAACCTTGTTGGGTTACTATATTTGACAACGTCCGCTTTACGCCATTAATAGGTGTAATTTGAGCGTATCAAATTTTGGCGCCGTTGCCGGGGAATACGGTTCAGAAATTACTAATTGTTGTGTACTATTCTTTAAAACTTTTTCTATTCCATCACACCTCGTTTGCTGTTTTAGTGAACCAGGTGAACATGGCTGGAAGACCCCATCGCAATCAAGGGAACCAAGGGGGGATCCAAGTGAACCATCCTGCACCAGAAGAAGAGGAGGATGAGAATGTATTTGCAGAATTCATCGACGAAGCTGATTATGCTTCTGCTGTAGTTCCCCCGAGAACAGGAAATGCTAATTTCAAAATTGATAGTTCTATCTATCAGCTATTGAAACTTGAAGGCTATTTCCGAAATTCTTCGGAAGACTGTCCCCTTCGACACCTGAAGAATTTCGTGCATGTATGTTTCCAACAATCTCAAGGTGCTGTTCCTGCTGATGCACTGCGACTGCGGGTTTTCAAATATTCATTAGCTGGCCAAGCTAGGGAATGGTATGAAAATCTCCCGAGCAATACTATTCATACCTGGAATGAGCTGGCCAATATCTTTCTAAAAAAATGGTTCCCACCTAGCAAAAAGGCTGAGCTTCGGGATAAGATTTTTGGGTTTAAACAACTTCCAGGGGAACAACTATATGCTGCATGGGAGAGGTTCAAATATTATCTAGCTCAATCTCCGAATCATGGATTTCCAGATGCAATTCTCACAGAGAAGTTCTACAAGGGGCTAGATACAATGAATCAAATAGCTGTCAACACTGCAGCTGGGGGATGCTTTATGGACAAAACCTTTGTCAACATCACCCGGTTGCTCGACAAGCTTACTACCCATAATCAAGCCTGGCATTCGACTGATAGCGAATTCCTATCATATGGTAGTCCCTCTGTGGCTGCGGTGGCCAAAGAAAATCATGAGCGAGATCATGCGTTCGCTCAACTGCAAACCACCGTGGATTTATTATCCAAAAGGCTTATGGAGAAAGAGGCCAAATGTGTAAACGTTATCGATGAGATGCCACTTCATGCTCCCGGAATGTATCAAGTTTCTGACGAAACTTATCTTGAGGGGCAGCCACAATATGAGGATGCGAATTATGTCAATAACTTGCAAGGGGGTTATCAACGGCAAAACTACCAAGGTTCCGGTAATCACCCATGGCAAAGGCCTCAACAAAATTACCAAGGACAGAATTATGGAAGAACTGATCAGGGTAATCCCAATCAAGGGAATTACAATAACAATAATTATGGCAACAAGAGCTCTAACCCCTACATTCCACCTAGGGGGCAAGCATCCAATTCCCAGCCATGGAAAGATAATTCAGCTACTAACTCTGCTGGTAACACGTCTAATGATTCTGCAGAACTGAAGAGTATGATGCAGAAAATGCTGATGAATCAAGACAGAACAGAGAGCACAATCAAGGGAATGTCCCAGGTCCAACTATCGCATTCAGCTTCCATTCAGAAGCTTGAAGCGCAATTCAGAGACCTTTCCCGAGAAGTGCATACTCCTCAACGGGGACAATTACCGAGTGATACAGTTCCTAATCCAAAAGGTAGTGGAGTGAACTCTGTGGAGAATGTACTTGCCATTAGCACCAGAAGTGGAAAAATACTTCAGGGTGACAATAAAAAGCCAATTGATCAGGAACCAATTGTTGAAAAAGAAGCGCAGCCTAGTGTATTGGATGATATTGTCGAGGAAGAAGCAGGGGAGGAAGTCCCCATTGTAGTTGAAGAAGAGCTGAATCTTAATAAACCAAAGGAACCGGTGGAAAACCAGGAAAAGGGGAAGGCAAAACTTTCCGGTGCTCTTCGCCCTTTGAGCCAATTGTTTAAATCTTCACCGCCTTTTCCTCAAAGGTTGGTGAGAAAAACAGAAGATGAGAAGTGCTTGAGATTTTATGATCAACTCAAGCAGTTGACGATGAACATTCCTTTCATGGATGCTGTTAAAGAAATGCCTGGCTTTGCTAAGTATTTGAAGGATCTTTTAACAAAGAAGAAAAAGACATTGAAACACGACACTGTGGGTATCACTCACCGCGTTAGTGCCATTCTTTCCAAAACCACTGTGCAAAAGAGGGAAGATCCTGGAGCATTCACAATTCCATGCACCATAGGGCAGCAAAATTTTGCCAGGGCTTTGTGTGATAACGGGGCTAGCATAAATCTTATGCCCCTGGAAATTTTTAAGAGATCGGGGCTAGCTATGCCAAGGCCGACTACCATGAGGTTGCAGATGGCTGACAGATCGATAAAAAGGCCAGTTGGAGTAGTTGATGATGTGCTGGTTCAAATCGGGGAATTTCTACTGCCGGCAGATTTCGTGATTCTTGATTGTGCTATTGATCAAGAAATTCCTATTATTCTGGGAAGACCTTTCCTTGCCACAGGGAGGGCTCTTATGGACTCCGAAAAGCATGAAATAAAGTTCCGGGTGAACGATGAGGAGGTGACTTTTCACGCTAGCAAAGGCATGAAGTTACCTAGTCCTTATCAAAGCATTTCAGTCATAAACTCTGTTGACAAGGTGGATGAAGCAGTGGAATTTAAAATGGAGGAAGAATGCTTGAGCGAAGCATTGTTGGCCATCTTGGTAAATTTTGATGCCGACCAAATGGAGGGATATAATGAGACAGTGAATTCACTCACAGGTCTGGGGTCTTACTCTTATGAGCCCAAGAAATTGTCTCTTGATCTAGAGAAACGAACAACTCCTCCAGCAAAACCATCAATTATTGAGCCACCGAAACTGGAACTCAAGAAACTGCCATCACATCTTAAATATGTATTTCTTGGAGAAAATGCTACTCTTCCAGTTATTGTGTCATCGCTTCTGAATGAGGGCCAAATTCAAAGACTCATCATAGTCTTGAGAAAGCATTTAAGAGCTCTGGGTTGGACTATTGCAGACATCCGGGGGATTCCCGCCGGAATTTGTGAGCACCGAATACAGTTGGAGGAGGAAAGTTCGCCGAGTGTTGAACATCAGAGAAGATTAAATCCACCGATGCAAGAGGTGGTGAAGAAGGAGATCATTAAGTGGTTAGATGCTGGGGTGGTTTACCCGATTGCCAACAACCCTTGGGTAAGCCCTGTTCAGTGTGTGCCAAAGAAAGGGGGCATCACTGTTGTCCCTAACTCGAAAAATGAGTTGATTCCAACAAGGACTGTCACCGGTTGGAGAGTGTGTATGGACTACCGGAAGCTGAATACCGCATCTTGCAAGGATCACTTCCCTATGCCTTTTATTGATCAAATGCTTGATCGGCTAGCCGGAAGATCTTATTACTGTTTCTTGGATGGGTACTCAGGATACAACCAGATCAACATTGCGTTGGAAGACCAAGAAAAGACTACTTTCACTTGTCCCTATGGGACATTCGCTTTCAGCCGGATGCCATTTGGTCTTTGCAATGCACCAGCTACCTTCCAAAGATGCATGATGTCCATATTCTCTGATATGGTTGAAAACTTTCTTGAAGTTTTCATGGATGATTTCTCGGTGGTGGTAGATTCATTCGATGAATGTTTGGGTCATCTTGATCGGGTGCTGCAACGGTGTGAGGAAACCAACCTCGTGCTCAACTGGGAGAAGTGTCATTTTATGGTCAAGGAGGGCATTGTCCTTGGCCATAAGATTTCAGAAAAAGGGATTGAGGTTGATCAAGCTAAAATCGATGTGATTTCACAACTCCCTCCGCCCGTTTCAGTAAAAGGAGTTCGGAGTTTCTTGGGGCACGCCGGATTCTATAGAAGGTTTATCAAAGACTTCTCAAAAATTGCAAATCCCATGTGCAAACTCTTAGAAAAAGAATCCAAATTCAATTTTGATGAAAAGTGCATCAAGGCGTTTGACGAGTTGAAGCTGAAATTAACCTCCGCACCGATTGTGGTGTCCCCAGATTGGTCACTTCCCTTTGAATTAATGTGTGACGCCAGTGGTCTTGCAATTGGTGCTGTGCTTGGTCAGCGGCTAAACAAAATCCTGCACCCAAATTATTATGCCAGCAAAACATTGAATGGAGCCCAGCTGAACTATACAGTAACGGAGCAAGAATTACTTGCTATTGTTTATGCTTTTGAAAAGTTCCGGGCTTATTTGTTGGGTGCCAAGGTAGTGGTTCACACTGACCATGCTGCATTGCGCTATTTGATGACGAAAAAGGATGCTAAGCCTCGGTTGATAAGATGGGTGTTGTTGCTACAAGAATTTGACTTTGAAGTCAGAGACCGGAAAGGGTCAGAAAATCAAGTAGCTGACCATCTTTCCAGACTGGAAGCACCAGGGAGACCGAGTGATGTGCTAGATATTGATGACACTTTCCCGGATGAAAGAGTTTTGGTCATTTCCAATGATGTGGCACCATGGTATGCCGATATTGCCAATTATTTGGTAACTGGCATCGTTCCTGAAGAGTTGAAGACATATCAAAAGAAGAAGTTCTTGCGAGACTGCCGACAGTATTTATGGGATGAGCCTTACTTATTCAGAACGTGTGCTGACAATATGATCCGGAGATGTGTGGCGGAATCTGAGGTGATGGACATCTTGAAAGCGTGCCATGATTCTCCAGTTGGTGGACATCACAGTGGAAATCGAACAGCAGCCAAGGTGCTAGAGTGTGGCTACTACTGGCCAGCCATTTATCGTGATGCAAATATGTTGGCACGCTCTTGTGATAAATGCCAACGCCAGGGCACAATAGGTCGGAGGCATGAAACTCCGATGAACTTTGTTCTTGAGGTGGAGCTATTTGATGTATGGGGAATTGATTTTATGGGGCCCTTCGTGAGCTCCTACGGCCTGAAATACATTCTTGTCGCAGTGGATTATGTCTCCAAATGGGTGGAGGCGGTGGCCTTGCCTAACAATGATGGTAGGAGAGTCAATGCGTTTCTCAAAAAGAACATCTTTACTAGATTTGGCACTCCTAGAGCTATTATTAGCGATGGTGGATCTCATTTCTGCAATAAACCATTTGCTGATCTTCTTGAAAAATATGGCGTGCATCACAGGGTTGCCACTCCATATCATCCTCAGACGAGTGGTCAGGTTGAGGTCTCAAACAGAGAAATAAAAAGCATCTTGGCAAAGACGGTCAATGTGAATCGCACTGACTGGTCTAAAAAGTTGGATGATGCTTTATGGGCATATCGCACGGCATTCAAAACGCCTATAGGGACTTCACCGTATAAGTTGGTATTTGGGAAGGCATGTCATTTGCCTATTGAGCTTGAGCATAAAGCCCTTTGGGCATTGAAAAAGCTGAATATGGATTGGCATGAAGCAACTAAGCTGCGGTTGTTTCAAATCAACGAGATGGATGAATTTAGGTACAATGCCTATGAAAGTGCAACACTGTACAAGGAAAAGATGAAATACTATCATGACTCGAAGATCCTAAAAAGGGATTTTCAGCCAAAAGACTTGGTCTTGTTGTACAATTCACGCCTGAAGTTCTTTCCAGGCAAGTTAAAGTCTCGTTGGTCTGGTCCTTTTGAAATTGTGAGTGTGTCCCCAAATGGAAGCGTCATTGAGGTGAAATCCGAGGATGGCACTCGGACTTTTAAGGTGAATGCACAAAGAGTGAAGCATTACCATTGGTGTATTGATGATGGTAAGGTCGTGGATAGGTATCGTTTGAAATATGGCTCCTGAACTCGAAAATGAGGTACCACGTCGAGCCGTGACGTTAAACCAAGCGCTGTGTGGGAGGCAACCCACATTTACCGCTTTGTAAGTAGTTTAAAGTTTATATTTTCATTGTATTCTTTTGTGTTGTTGATGTGCTAATGTGGTGGGATTTTGAGAACTGAAGGGACCAAATAACTACCAAGTGATCCAAGGCGAGACGCTCCACGTTACGGCCCGTAACTCTTGTTACGGTCCGTATCTTGAAGCGTAACAGGCAAAAAGAAAAAAATAAAAAAATCACTGAAGGGTGAGGAAGAGTGTTACGGTACGAGTTACGGTCCGTCGTACGTGTTACGGACCGTAACACTGTGTCGTAACTTTGATGCAAAATATGGGCTTCACTGGAAATTTTCAACATGTTACGCCAGGTGATACGGACCGTAACACGAGTTACGGTCCGTCGATTGGACTGCCAGGTCATTAATGAATAAACGAAACGGGGTCGTTTGATGAACCGTAACACAAGATACGGACCGTATCCTATGATACGGTCCGTAACAGGTAACGTAATTGTCGGAAATGTTTAAATACATTACCGACGGTTCCCATTCCAAATTATAACGATTCTTCACACGTTTTTCAACTCCCTCTCCCTCATAAATCCTCTCTTCTCTTCTTCACATCCTCCTCTCTTCATCCTCCTCCCATTCTCCCCCATATTTTTCTAAAATCTCATTACTATTTTCTTATCCACAATCACTGTTTTAAGTTGAGTTTCATCCTTACAATCGCCAACGATCAGGTATTACATGTCTTTACTCTTTTCTTTTAGCTATCAATGCGAGTTCTATGATGCTCATGAGTAATTTCGTAAAATATGTGTTGAAATTCGTGTTTTGGGCTGTGTTGATTGAGTTTGCATTTAAATTGATAAGTTATGGGGGATTTGACATTGGTTGGGGGTTGGGATTGGTATTGGTGCTGTTTAAATGATTCGTGGGTACAAGCAACTGCTTCCCACTGAATTGGAGGGCAAATCCGGTTGAAGGTTTCATTCGTGAAATTACTAAATCGGTTTGCCCACCAACTGTTCGATACAAGTCCCCAATGAAAACTTTAATAAAATCGGGTGAAGTCTGAGTAACCCGAGGCATGTGAGGGGATATAATATTGTTTCACAACATACCCATGGATCATTAAGTCGAAAATCTTGGCCTCGTGCTTAAAACGATAAAATTTGGCCAAGCCATTTGTTTGCTACTCTGTTGCCCGTCATTATGTGTTACGGACCGTAACGTACGTTACGGACCGTAACATCACACCGTAACACCTCTCAAATTTCCAGTAACTTTTCTGGAAATTTTGATCACGTTACGGTGCGACGTTACGAACCGTATACTATGATACGGACCGTCGACTGTGTTACGGCCCCTTTGCTTAATTGAACCATTTCAGTTACGGATGAAGATACGGCCCGTAACACCATCGACGGTCCGTCGACTGTGTTACGGTACCTGACCTAATTAAAGTCTTTGGCTTAAATTCATAAGGTGTAAAATTTTTACAACTTCTCGTACATCATATCTAACTTTTCCTTCCACAGGTATGGGTAAACCACGACAATCAAAGAAGGCTTCACCTAAGGTCGCGCAAAAGGAAAAGGTCGTGCTGCAAGCAAGGTAACCTCACGGCTGCGCGACGACGATCTGATCAAGGACGCCAGGCCTAAAAAGAGGCCGGTCGCACCCAGCAAGCCACCCCCACCAGTTGCACCCAGCCAACCAGACCCACAATCAGAAAGTTCCTCCTCGACTGAGGAGTTAAGAGAGTCGAGCTCGTCGAGTTCGTCGAGCCAAAGTGAACCCCAGCGGGCTATCACACCAACACACCGACCTCAACCACCCATTAGACAGTCTACTGCGGAGGAGCGCGAAAAAGAGCGCGAACAGGAAAGAAGGAAACTTGACATTCGGCTGCAAACTATGACTGAGAAGATCCTCCGGTTTAATGTGGAGGGATCTGAAGATTTGTATAACAAGGGGTGTGAGCGGGTAAAAGGTGAGGGAATGGACCCAAGGCGGAGTATTTTCGAGGAACGGAATGTCATTTTCGATGGAATCGAAGGATATCCCGGCATTAGTGATACTATCCGATTCCACAAGTTGGAGTTTTTGAAAAACCCCGTTGGGTCCTACATATCGGTTTTTGTTAGGGAATTCTACGCTTCATATGGGGCAGCTGTATTCAAAGTAGTGAAGAAAGGGCAGCGAGCAACTCAAGTACCGGCAATGAATGAGGTTGTATTCCGGACAAAGAAGATAGATGTCTCTCCATCGGCTATAAATAAAACACTATTCGGGGAAGATTATATAGAGCCTACAACAGCGGAAGAAGGGGAGTTTGCCTACAAAATTGAACAGAAGGATACAATCCCCGTCCGAAAATGGGTAGCTTCTGTTATTGCACGGATAACAGATCCTGAATGGGCCATAGTGCCAAAGTTGACAGCCACCACGCGGATTTGGAAAAACACCCTAACACCAGAGGCAAAGTTTTGGTGGCAAATTGTTCTGTTCCGAATCCGTCCTACCCAATCAGATAATTATTTGACTCCAGACAGGGCTGTTCTTGTGGCTTCCATAATGTCGCGATATAAGATCAACTTCGGGCGACTGATAGCCGAAGACCTCCGAGAGAGAGCCACCCAGCCGGCCACTTCCCTCATTCATCCATGCCTGCTTACGCTACTATGCTTGCGTGCAGAACCAGAACCCCTACCCCATATCGATCACAGTGTGATTGCCAGCCATATTTATGACATCACAAAAGGGAAAGATGAGGTGTTCAGCCAGGGTTCGTTGCCCTCTGCATCGGTTTCTGAGGTGCCGGAGGGGCCTACGGGATCAGATGTTATACCCTTGGCTACCATGGGTGAAGAGGGAGCTGCTGCGGATCAGCACACAGATTCTGAGGCTCTACCGGCTGATCATGCTACACAGCCTATGCCACCTCCAGCCGCACCTACTTCGGGTGGTCCTACCTCTTCCACTGGAGCAAGCCCAGCACCACCGCAGGCAACACCAGGAGTCCCACCCGAGCTTGCGAGAAAAATGATGTTCAACCGGGACAATTTTGGGGCGGTGGTCTTACAAGCGGATCGCACAGATAGGCAGGTCAAGCAGATCATGACTGAGCTAAAATTATACACAAAAAGGGCTATTGATGCAGCGCTGCGACCGATAAAAGAACAGATAAAAGAACAGATGGCTGCGGACCACCTACAATCATTACAAATCCACTCCCGGATAGATGGTATTGAGCGCAGGATGACTGAGCTGACTAGGACACACCCTACTATGGAATTGGGCGCTATTCGGAGTGAGTTGCGGTCTGTCAAGGATGATGTGCAGAAATTGAAGGCCCAGGAAGTGGCTGTGGCGACAGACCAGCTTCCTAAAGTACACACGGAGTTGGTACAGACCCTATACCAGCCGATTCAGAGCTTACTAGGGGATGATGACAACGATGACACGGTTGAGGAACAGCACGACGAGGAGTTGGAGGAGGATATCCCCTCTTTGGACAAAGGGAAGCGAAGCAGAGCCTCGCCAGATCTCGAGCCCACTCTCCAAAGTCTTGATCCATATGCTGAGTTACGCCCACAGAATGAGGAAGAGGAGCGGCGTACTTTGAAAAGAATCCGCCAGGAGTCCCGGTTAAGTTCCGACACCGCAGGAGCTACTTCTAGCTCAACTTAGCCTACAGAGCCGGCTCACCGTATTTCTCCCCCATCCACTGCTCCACCCCATGATGCTGCGACAGATCCGAGTGCCTAGTGCGCTCCAGGGAGGCCCTCCAAATTTTTTTACTGCGTTATATTGATGCTTTGAGGGCAATGCATGCTTTTAAGTTGGGGGTGTGGTATTTGCTGATTGGTTGTTGGGATTGCTGTTTTAGTATACTGGATATTGTTTTTATTGTTTTGTTTTGGTAAATATCTTATCAAAATTGTGATAGTAAGCATGTGTTTAAGACAATTGTTATTGTTTTGTTTTGTTGGTATTGTTTTTATTAACAAGTATGTGTTAGGACGTTCTTCGGCTGTTCTTTGCTATGTGTTTCTATTCCCGAAGAATGCTGTGTGTATGTTGAACCTAGCATGTTTAGAATGTTTAATATAGAAGTAAAGTAATGCTGACTTAAGTGGTGGTGGTCCGTGTTTCTAGCATAGATAAAAATCGTTTTTACAAGTTCAATGATATCCCTCCGAAAAATAATTTGTGATGTACATCAAAACTGAGTTGTTGATATTGACATGTATGGTTCTTTTAATGACATTGCAAAGAAAGGGTGTTTATGTATGTGAAATCTTCAAACGGAAATGAAGTCGGAGTATTTAAACAATCCTTATGCCATTGTGTTGTGAGTTTTTAGCTTTTATTTGCATATGATGCCTGCAATCTAGAACTTGCCCGGTTGGTCGTGCGTGAATTCTAAGGAGAATTAGATTGTGAAGTGATCTTAGGCTTTCTTTGTATTAACCCCAAAGTATCTTAAATGAGCCTGGCCCGCACAGAAAATGATCCCTAGTCTCCCATTTTTGAGCCTATAGACTTTTTCTTCGAATAAACCCATTTGGCACCAAGTCCCTCCTTGACACGGAAGATTGACAAATGAGGCTAAAATCCTAAGTTGGGGGTGACAAGTCAAAAATGCGGAAAATGAGGCTAAAAGCCTAAGTTGGGGGTGATAAGTCAAAGATGAGGAAAATGAGGTCAAAGGCCTGTTGGGGGTAATCACGAATATAAAGGGACATAATTCAGCGTAAATAAATTTGTTCAAACTTCTAAATAAATCCACGCTAAAAAGGGAGGGTCGGAAATGATAGGAAGAATGGTGAATGAAGTAAAAAAAAAGTGTCGAGGAGAGTGAGTCACCGATACCCAAATATTCATCCTACCCGTCCCTAAGCCAATGTTACAAGCCCAAAAAGTCCTAATGTGATCACGATCAAATTGTTCAAAGTTGAATGCATGGAAAATAAAGGCAAGCCTATGGTATGTGCACGCATGGTATGCAAATTTCTTTGTGAGTATGAGTGTTCTTCTGTCTCTTTAGTCTTCTGTCCCATTTATGTCGTAAATGTGTGTTGGGACATTCTTTGGTCTATGTGAGGGCATAAGGATTGTAGGTTTCAAAGTAACTGGCTTTCCGGAAGTTGAAATTCATGTGCATAGAGGCCCCCGTACTATGATTATGTCATTAATTGAGGTTGCATAGTGAATTGACATTTTTCCGAAATGTGCATCTTGTGTCACAAATAGGAGATGGATAAGAGCCTAAATATTTTTCTTGAATTGAAGAGTCCGTGCTAGGAACACATGCCAAAACCACCGTAGTCATTCTTATTTTGCTAAGATGTCGTGTGTTAGTAGTGAGTATTGTTGTAGTTGCTTGAGGACAAGCAAAAGCTTAAGTTGGGGGTGTTGATGTGCCGTGAATTTTGGCACATTTTATGCCTTTGTAACTAGAAATATTGCTTGATTTTAAGTGTTTTTATATTGTTTCTTATGTTATTTTTGTGTTTTATAGGGTTGATTAACTAAGGATCGGAAATGAGAAGTAATGCTGGAAAAACGGACAAATTTGAGCTAAGCGACGGTCCGTAACTCATGTTACGGATCGTAACGGTGTCCGTAACTCATGTTACGGTTCGTACCTTTGAACCGTAACAAGGCCTGAATTTCCAGAAAGTTTCATTGAAACCATCAGTGTTACGGTGAAGTGTTACGGTCCGTAACTCATGTTACGGTCCGTAACATGTCACCGTAACATGAGCTAAATTTCCAGAGAGTTTCAATAAAATCTTCAGTGTTACGGTTTAGTGTTACGGTCCGTAACTCATGTTACGGTCCGTAACATGTCACCGTAACATGAGCTAAATTTCCAGAGAGTTTCAATAAAATCTTCAGTGTTACGGTTTAGTGTTACGGTCCGTAACCCTTCACCGTAACATCATCCAAAATTCCAGAGAGTTGCCAAGTAATTGTCACCACTTACGCTTCAGAAGGACGGACCGTAACACAGGGTACGGTCCGTCGCATGGTGGCCGTAACGTCGAAGTGGTCAAATGACGAAATGAAGGACGGACCGTAACCTGAGTTACGGTCCGTAACAATGCGGCGTAAGGGCATTTTTGTCCAGAAACTTGGCGCGATTTTTGGCTCTATAAATACATAATGTAGGGTTTTAATTCATTATTCAGATTTTATTTTAGAGGCATAAACCCTAGATTTTTAATCTTGAAGTGATTGGAGCATTTAAGGCAACAACTTCACTCTCATTCCATCTTGTATTAGTATTGTAAGTGTATTATGTTAATCTTTAAGCTTTTTCTGTCAAGAAACATTATGAGTAGCTAATTTCAATTCTAAGGTTGTGAATCCCATGATGGGTATTATGTGAATGGGTTTCTATTATTGATATATGCATAATGGTTGTTGTTATTTATTCTATCTTTGTGTTGTAACGTTGGGTAATGATTGCAAGCATTAGCCGAAGCCATTATATTGACTTTTCTTGGGAAAGAGAGTCAATATTGGTAAGATTGAATAACAATGACTCGAGGCGTTAACCCTCGTTTAATAGACTAACTTAGGAATAAGAATAAGTCTAAATTGGCATTATTGGTCGCTCTTCGATTGTAACTCTTTTATATTCGGAAGAATCATAAAGAGGAAATACTGCTTAACTGTTGGGAAACATTAAGAAGTCTTTAAGAGATCAAGTGCATATTCTTAGAACAACCACTAGAAGTATATCACATTGAAATCCGAAGCATAATATCTAATCAAATTGGGAAACACAACCTTAGTCTCTCTCTCATATTAATTACATTCTAAGTCAAAGTATTCAATTACATTATTCAACAATCAATTCAAACTATCCGGAATAGGATTAAAGCCTTTAAAGATTGGTATCGCATACGATTAGTACTCTTTTCTCTCCATATTCCCTGTGGGATTCGACCCCAACCTTGTTGGGTTACTATATTTGACAACGTCCGCTTTACGCCATTAATAGGTGTAATTTGAGCGTATCATTGGGACATTGAGCTACGAATTCCGCTATATCTTTCTTCATCCCATTCCACCACTATATGGATCTAAGATCATGGTACATTTTCGTCGCTCCAGGATGAACAGAATAACGGGACCAATGGGCTTCTCTCAATATTTGGTGGCGTAAACCTGCCACATCGGGAACACATAATCTGCCTTGGCATCGAAGAACTCCGTCTTCTGAAATCTCAAATGACGACTCCTCCTTCTGAGAGAGCGTATCTTTGTAATGCATTAGCATGGAATCTTCGTATTGTCGCTCTTTCACTTCCGCTACTAGCGACGAGACTGATGAATTCTGAATGGTAGTTCCCCTGCTACCTGAGTCCACTACTCGAACTCCTAGGCTAGCTAACTGTTGGAGCTCATGAGCCATTTCTCTTTTCTCTGGTCGTACATCACACAAAATCCCCATCAATCTATGGCTAAGAGCATCAGCCACAACATTTGCCTTTCCGGGGTGATATAGGATATCAACATCATAATTCTTTAGCAATTCCAACCATCGTCGTTGCCGCAAATTCAACTCTTTCTGCTTGAAGATATACTGAAGACTCTTATGATCTGTATAAATATCCACATGGACACCATATAAATAATGTCTCCATATCTTTAATGCATGAACCACTGCAGCCAATTCTAGATCATGGGTTGGATAATTTTTCTCATGTTTCCGTAATTGCCTTGAAGCATACGCAATCACCTTACCATGTTGCATCAACACACAGCCTAGCCCAATGCCTGAAGCATCGCAATAAACAACATATCCTTCCAATCCCTCTGGAAGTGTCAGGACTGGGGCAGAAGTCAATCTATCTTTTAACTCTTGGAAACTACGTTCACAAGCATCTATCCAGTGAACCTTTGCTGATTTCTGGGTCAACTTTGTGAGTGGTGCAAAAATAGAAGAAAAACCCTCAACAAATCTCCTGTAATAAACTGCTAAGCCCAGAAAGCTACGAACCTCCATAGGAATTATGGGCCTTGGCCAAGTCTTCACGGCTTAAATCTTTTGACTATCTACCCGAATACCATCGGCTGCAACAATGTGCCCCAGAAATGTCACTGAGTTCAACCAAAACTCACACTTAGAAAATTTTGCAAACAACTCTCGAGCTTGAAGAACTCTAAGGACAGTACGCAAATGATCCGCATGTTCGTCGGATCTAGAATACACCAAGATATCGTCGATGAATACGATCACAAATAGATCTAAGAAGGGCCTGAACACGTTGTTCATCAAATCCATAAATACTGCTGGTGCATTAGTTAGCCCAAATAACATTACCCGGAACTCAAAATGACCATATCTTGTTCTGAAGGCAGTCCTAGGGATATTTTCCTCCCTAACTCTAACTTGATGATACCCGGACCTCAAATCGATCTTTGAAAACCATTTGGACCTTGCAATTGATCAAATAAGTCATTAATCCTTGGAAGAGGATATTTGTTCTTAATCGTCACCTTATTCAATTGCCGATAGTCAATGCACATTCTCAAGGAGCCATCTTTCTTTCGGACAAACAACACGGGTGCTCCCCACGGGGATGAACTAGGCCTAATAAAGCCTTTCTTAAGCAAGTCTTTCAATTGCTCCTTCAACTTTTTCAATTCTGCGGGTACCATTCTATAAGGAGGAATAGATATAGGCTTAGTGTCTGGCAACACATCAATAACAAAATCAAACTCCCGTTCAGGAGGGAGGCCTGGAAGCTCTTCTGGGAACACATCCGGAAATTCATTCACCATGAGAACTGACTGAAGAGTTGGCAATTCAGCTTCTACATCTTGAACCCGAACTAGATGATAAATACATCCCTTCGTGATCATTTTCCTTGCCTTTAGATAGAAAATAAACCTACCTTTTGGTGACGCAGTATTCCATTTCCATTCTAAAACTGGTTCTCCCAGAAATTGGAAACAAACCATTTTCATTCTACAATCAACAATGGCATAGCAAGAAGCCAACCAATCCATGCCCATAGTAACATCAAAGTCTACCATTTTTAACTCATGCAAGTCAATCATAGTACGACGGTCACAAATCACGATTATACAGTTTCTATATACTCGGCTAGCTATTACCGATTCACCAACGGGTGTAGACACCTCAAAGGTTTGATCGACTCCGGTTCGACTCTAAATCGACCCGCAATATACGGAGTAACATATGACAATGTGGAGCCCAGATCAATCAAAGAATATACATCATGAGAAAATACCGATAATATACTTGTGACCACATCAGGAGAAGACTCAAGATCTTGGCGTCCAGCCAAAGCATAAATACGGTGCTGAGGACCGTTAGAACTGGGGACTCTCCCTCTTCCTCTACCATGGCCGACTGACGCATATGAACCTGGCCCCATAGGGCGTAAAAATGTTGAAGATCCGGCTACCGACCCTGAAGGCTGGGTCCTACCTCTACCATGAACTGAGGGGCAATCATGCATAATATGGCCTGGTCGACCACATGAATAGCAAACCTCTGAACCCAATCGGCATGGACCCCAATGCAACTTCCCACACTGGGAACATCGTGGCACGTGTGACCTCGCCTGACCCGAATCACCTCTAAACTGAGATCCCGAAAAGCTGTGACTCGGCCTAGAATGAGTGGATCTATCAAATCTCTGGCCTGAAAACCGTGGAGGCGCACTAGTCATAGAATAGCCTGAATGCCTAGAAAACTGCTGTCTGTGCCCGCCTCTAAACTCACTCATCAGACCCGAAAATCTAGCCCTCTTGCTATGTCCCCTATCATGCTCACGTTCACTTCTTTGTTGTTGTAGACTTTCTTCTAAATTTTGAGCATGGGCCTGAATGCGAGAAATATCCATATTGTCCTGAAGAGACGTAGTCAAGCACCTATCCATCAAATGTGGCCCTAGGCCTTTCACAAATCGGTGTACCCGGTCACCCATATCCGCTACCATGGCTGAAGCATACCTGGCCAAAGAATTGAAGCGGAGACTATACTTTAAAGCACTCATGCTACCTTGCTTCAAATTCACGAATTTATCGGCTCTAGTTCGCCGAACTTCTAGAGGCATATAATGTCGGAGGAAAGCATCAACAAATTCTTGCCATACCGGGGGAGATGCATTGGCTCCCCGTGAAGCCATCCAAACTGTATACCAATGGATCGAGGAATCTCTCAATCTATATGACGCTAACTCCACCGATTCGGTGTCCGAAGCATGTATCAAACGAAGCGTCCTCAACATTCCATCAATAAAATTATGAGGGTCCTCATCCGGCTTTGATCCAAGAATTTCAGAGGGTTTAAGCTAATGAAATCACGGGCCCTTGCGCTAACAGCCCTATCACCTTGCCCTGCACTTTGCCGCTGAATATGAGAAGCAACCAATTGAGTAAGCAAATGAATGGCCTCTTTTACATCTTGGCCCGAAGCATCCGGTGGAGGAGCCGGAGGTGCTGAGGCTCCCTCATGCTCCTCAGAAATAGGCATTGTCTGGGAGGACTGAGATTGAGCCACATTCTGGGACTCACTTTCCTCTACAACTGCTGGCGGTGCTCTTTCAGCCCGCTTTTCTGCCGCTGTCTTGCCCTTTTGGGCTGCTGTAGCCTTTCTCTTTACAAGCATCTCTGAAATACACAATACACGGTTAAGGAGAAGGAAGTTCTTATATCATAGCTCTATCGCACGATGTTATGAAGAAAGAAGGTCAATCATTTCTAAAATTCCCGCAGCCTCTTGTTTATGAGTGTGGCGCGCAACACACCCATAACCAAGAATCTATTGGGCACGGATCGTAGACACACCCTAGGACAGAACTGCTCTGATACCACTTTTTTCACGACCCAACCGGAGGGCCGCGACGGGCACCCTATGCTAGCCCACCCGGGCACCTCTTATCATACCTTTACATTTACATCTAGGTGAGCCACAAACTAAATCGTACATTTCCATTCATCAATCATACTAGTCCCATTGGACAACAATACCTCTATATCATCATTGGCATCTATGCCCATATCAATGTACATAAGCCGACGAGGCTAATAAAATGAAACCCAAAATATAGGCCGACAAGGCCAAACACATCTAACCACATACACATGTCTACGAGCCTCTAAGGAGAGTATGTCATATCATATAGGCGGGACAGGACCCCGATATGCCCATAAATATGTACACAAAAGAATAAGTACCAAAAGCTATAGCTCCGAATGAAATGGAGCTCCGCTATGTAGTCCCTGAGAAATGTAGCTATGGATCAAGTCTGTCTCCCTGGGCACCTGCGGGCATGACGCAGCGTCCACAAACAAAAGGACGTCAGTACGAAGAATGTACTGAGTATGTAAAGCATAATCAATATCAACATATAAGCATAATACGCAACATAAGAAAAGGCATAAGATGGGAGATAATCGTATCATCGTCATAAGCACTTACTTGCTTCTCATAGGGACCTTCCATTTCTAGCACGTATTTGTGTACATACATCCATATCCGTATCCGTACTCATTTACATTGCGTCCATAATCGTATTCATATACATAGTCTTATTCATATTCGTATCATTTTCGTATTCATACTCATATCTATATCATCTACATAACCATATCATATACATAGCATTTACATAGCATGCCCGACCACGAAGGTTCGGTGTTTCACGTACCCGACCATGGCTAGGCTCGGTTATCATTCATACTTGGCCAACCAAGGCTCAAGGTTACACATACCTGGCCCTACCAAGGCTTCAGGGTTATCCTTACCAACTGCAGAGGTATGCGCGCGTTACATAATTATATACATATTCTACCCGGCCTTATAAGCTCGGGGTTCCATAATAGTCATACATAGATACATATACATAATAGCTCATAAGCATCTTTACTATTATCATCACTATCATTATCGTCATCATTATCTATATCCTTATAGGATTACTCGTCATATGAGGAACTTAGTACAATCGAAACATATCGAGAATCATAAGCTTAATAGCTTTTGAAGATAGAGTCATTCGGAGGACATCATAGACTTATAAAAGATTTAAAAGATTGGCCAAAGAACCATGCCTTATGAAAGAAGGGTTAGCCTTACATACCTTTCCGTTCAACTATTCTACCACTTGCACGTTCTCCTTCAACGCTCACGTTTCTACCTTCATTGAAGTTATACTATCATTAGAAATCGATAGCTAGCATACACAACTAAAGCCAGAGAAAATTGGACAGCATCTCCTTTATATATACAACATTCCTCCATATCGTATATCAACTCCCAAACGTCAATAATACATTCACAATATCATAATAATAGCCTTTATTCATCCACATTATCTATATTTCTCAATTCACTTCCAATCACCCATATCCATGGTCATAACACACGACTACGTTCATTCATATACATTGCCTATCCCGTGTTCTTAATATCATTTATAACATATCAATATCACAACACATCAAGAATCATGACTCAATTCAAGCTATTACTCAAAATGGCACTATTCCACATTCATGACCCATTTTTCTACATCCTTATATAATCCAAGTATTTCAACTTTCAAATACCTTAAACAACATGGAAATACCATAAATCTTACCTTAGATGTTGTAGGAACAAGCTTTGGGTGGAAATACTTCACTTGAGCCAAAACCCTAGTTCATCTCCAATGAGATTTCTTGACTTGGATGTTCTTTTAATGAGTTTCTTACACTTGATTCACTTAGTTTATGTTGTTGATCACTAATACCTCTTGAATTCTTGTGGAATAAATGTAGAGAGATGTTTTAGAGAGAAGGGGTGTGATATGGAAATGAAATGAAATAAGACTTGGTCCCTCATTAAATACACCAATCTGTTCCCGACCAGTTCTACGGACCAACATACGGTCCATATAAACTATACTGACCGTATGTCTGGTCGTAGAATTAGTCCAGAGAATGGTGACAATCTGGGCTGATTGTACGGTCCAACATACGGTCCGTATGTTTTATACGGCCAGTATGTTTGGCCGTATGATCCCCAGTGATCCGAAGTTCGTTTCCGTCGACTCGTTTGATCCCCAATCCTTATGGAACCTTCTTAACACTTGTTTACTTGTTACTCGTAATTCCTCTTCGATACCTATCGTATGCCTTGCCTTCTCTTGGCAACTTTCTCGCCCTTTCTCGAATATCTTTGAAATCTTAATTAGGGTCATCAAATGTCATTCCTTACTTATCGAAATACCGTATACTTCATGCTTTTCGTTAGTCTATTCACTGTGCATCAACGGAAAATTTTCCGAGGTGTAACAAAAATAAAAATTAAATTACTATTTATATGCATAAGAAATTTAGTATATTTTATCTTGAGTAAATTTATAATGGTATCAATTATATCCTTTATTTATTAATGTCGTGGTTGTACTGCGCAAAGCATGAGGTACTTCACTAATTTAATTTTAATTTAAGCATAATATATAAAAACTTGGCGTACTTTACTCAGATCTCCCCAATTACACCCCAGATACAATATTGTTTTTTCGATTAAAAATTATTATTGACTACTCAAACCCTACATCACTAAAGGATGTCGAGCAGCAAAAAGAAGCAGAATTCATAAATAAGTTTCAGAATCTGAAAAAAGATTTTCTCAAAATTTTTATAAAAAATATTCATATTAAATAAATATAAAGTAGAAGAGCTCAAATTTCATATGAACAAATTCAAACTTAACAACAAAGACATATGTCGTCGCTGTCAAGGAGGTGATGTGCCGCGAAATTACAGGATATTCGATGCTAATTCCTTAAGCTTTTGTGACTCTTCAAGAACTTTTGTTGTTACTTTTGTGTATTTATGTCGTTTTGTAGGATAAGATGCCCGGAGAGCATAACGGAGCAAAACGGAACAAAAATAGAACAAGTAGCACTTTCTGGCAGCACATGCTAGCAGCACTTGCTGCAGCATGTTGTGTATGCAGCATCTGCGAGTAGCACTTGCTGCAACATGTTGTGCATGCGAGCAGCACTTGCTGCAGCGTGTTGTGCATGCGACACCTGCGAGTAGCACTTGCTACAGCATGTGCTGCACGCAGGGCATTTTTGTCCACAATTTGTTCCCGTTTTGGAATGTTATAAATACTCTTTTAGGGTTTGTAAAACATTATCTTTGGCCATATTTTCAAGCTTGGAGAGCTAGGGTTTCATCTACACCGTTGGAGGAGAAGATTGGAGCACCTTAATGAGATATTTCTTAAACCTTTCTTCAATTCCTTGTTTTTTATTGAATATTTAAGGGTGTAGTATTTTCTTCATTCACTTGAATCTTGTTTATGATATTATTCATTATCAAGTGTTGGATTAAATCTCTTGTTATGCTTATGTATTGAATGATTTTTATTGCTATTGAAGTGGGTCTTTGTTGTTTTAATTAATCTTGTTCTTTAATGTTTCTTAAGGGATTAGCTAACCCTAAGATTCGCCCATTTACTTTGATTGAGCTCGGAAGAGGAAATCTAGGTTGAGAAAGATTAATTAACAAGAATTTGGGTCATTAAACCCATCTAATAACTTGAGCTCGGAAGAGGATTGTTACTTGAGGTTAAATTGATTGTGCTTAATATCACACTCTAAGGCTTGGAAAAGCTTAGAGTGAAATTCATTGATTTGGTTGGAAGACTTTGAATGAGATTTTAGAAATCATTATCTATTAACATAAACCTGCTCTTAGTTGTAATATCATAAAATATATTGGATCGTTACTTGAGAGTTCCTTGTATCAATGCTTGTGGCCATTGATCATTTTACTTGCTTTCTAGGTTAGTTTACATTTTTGCATTAGTTATAATTTTCTTAAAATCAAAATATTATTAAGTGTTTGACTTAGCGTAGAAAGTGATAATTCCTTACTTGTTTAAATCGCCTAGTATATTGTTCCCTGTGGGATCAACCCCGACTCATAGTTGAGTAAATTATATTACATACGATTGTATATACTTTCTCTTTGAGGAGTGAATTTGAACGTTATCAGGAACAACTTGTTTAGTCTTACGGTGCACTCATTCCTATTACGAGAATGATGAAATGCTTAAATTGAAAAGGTCATAATGCTCTCACACGTCACGCTGCTTGCTTACTTGAGCACTAGCAAATCACACCAAAAGTATCTCCCCAAAAGAAAAATATAAGTTCATGGCAAGCACATATGTGAAGTTTCACGCTGCTTGCTTACTTGAGCACTAGCAAATCACACCAAAAGTATCTCCCCAAAAGAAAAATATAAGTTCATGGCAAGCACATATGTGAAACTTCAGAAGTGTTGCAAGAAAAAATCCAAAAGAAACACCACAACTGCAGTTAAAGAGGTCTACACAACATCCAAACACTAAGTAAGCGTTTGGCATGAAAACCAAATATTTTTCATTTTATTTGAAATTTTGAAGTTGAACATGGAGTTGTGTTTGATTATATTTTTTGCAATGAATATTTAATTGTTTAAATGTACTGAAAATGAAAAAAGTAAAGAAAAAAATAGTATATGATTTTAGATGTTTTTCAAATTTTAAGTACAACTTCAAATTGTATTTGAATTTCTTTGTCTGATTCTCAAATAGAGAGAAGATTTTCAGGATTTCAAATTTTACATACAACTTCAAATTGTATTTGAACTTCTATGTCTGATTCTGAAACAGAGAGAAGATTTTCAGGAAAAGGCGAAAAATTCTCATAGCCGTACAGACCCTAAGTACTCCCTCCGTTCACTTTTACTTATTTACTTTCGCTTATCAAGAAAAAAAATTATTTTCTTATTTTTATTCTTAACATTAATTACTCATTCCAAATTATTTTTCAATCCAATGCAATTATACATCAACTAATAAAGGTAGGTATCATGAAAAAATACGCACTTCAAGTATTATTTCTTAAGAAGTGTGTAAAATGAACGGAGCGAGTATAAAATATGGATGCAGCGTTAATTGAGCTGCTCAAGCTTTAAAGAGGCTATACCTTTGAAGAAACTTCAAGTAGTAATCGAAGAGAGAATCCGCAATAGGCTTACATCATGATGTTTGGAGGATCTCAAGAATCGCTCACAATGGATGAAAGAAAAATTCAATTAACAGGCAATATTAAAAATCCACCACTAACTTAACTGATATCTACAATATTTGAATGAACAATCTTGAATGTCCAAAGAATTGTAGAGAATTAAGAGTGGAAATTTACAATAAAAATTCTGCAGTGATTCTAGCAAAAGATAACTAAAAATATTTAGCAAATATTCTTATTATAAATCTTTCCTTCAAGCCTCGTATGCATACTCATATAGAAGGTGCGTACACAATTAAGGAGTGTACATATAATCAGGACAAGAAAGTGTGCACACCACGAGTGAATCTCTAAGTAAAGAACGTTGTTGAAGCAAGCAGTTAGTGAATGATCAAGTGAGAAATACGAAAGAGCAACAATAGAAGCTGCTAAAAGTGTGAATGCAAGAAATAGCATAAGAAGTGTAAAATTGAAACTGATTCTTACCTCGCAAATAAATAATAAAATTCAAGTTAGTGAACAACCAATTGTGCCCAACAAATTCTCAACAATGGAAACAACACAACCAAAACATATCTCACACATTCAAACAGCAGTATACAAATTCTCGGAATTATGAGACGACATTATTAAAACACAATTTACGAGTAAAAATAAAAAAAGACGCAGGAACAACTCTTGTCACTGGTTAATTATCCTGTTTATTACACTAGCTAGTTCAAGTTCATGCCATAAAACGGCATGAAAATATCATCTGGAAAATAGCAACTGCTATATATACATTCAAGATATGGCAATTAAAACAGCCTCTCCAAGAACATGACCTTCAACAGCTTCCAGTAGCTTATCCTTTGTCACCTGCCAATCATCCAAGAAACCACATTACGTTATTTGTCCGTAGGTGTGCGAGTCAACCACTTGAGGTTCTTAAATATTTAATATATAAACTTGAATGACAGAAAAAAAAAAGATAAGTGACTTTACTAGATAATTTACTTCCTTAATTGGGTGACCATACGAGGAATTGACTCAAAAATGGAGCATGTCGTTTCACTAGATCAAATTAATCTGACATAATACAGAGGATACTGCGTTCACAAGTAGTTGAATAAGGGGAAAATTGGTGGCTTCACAAGACATCCGATCCTAACATTTTCAGAAAGATTTTCATATAATTGTACGATGTAAAGATATCTGGTTATGGGTCATAAAAAAGAGTGATACTTCATCCTATTTGTAGGAATTTGTCCTACTTCCCAATTCAGAAGAACTCTCCTGGTCCTCTGCTCTCTTTTTCTTCTCACTTTAGCTATAAAAAATTGGTCCCAACATATTTTTCTCTTGAGAAATTAAACCAAGACTGTAATTATCATTTTTTGCAATTTCACCCTTTATCATTAATTAATACTCATATAAAAAAATTAAGCTACCCTATAATGAGTGCCGTCGCATAATTTTATAATGGATGTGCCCAAAACCATAAACAACAGATTAAAAAAGAGATGAAGTATTAAAGTATTACAAATTGTAGGATATACCGTGTTTCCAAGATTAAGCTCATCATCCAAAGCAAAAAGCCTAAACTCAAATCTATGACCATGACTTGGCATTGTAGGTCCATGCCATCCAGGGACTTTTTCGTCATTATTCCCTTCTTTAATACGAGCATAATCTCCACCTAATTCCTCTCCTTTACCAGAAAATCCTTCAGGCAAACCCTTTAAAGTTGGTGGAATATTTGTCACAACCCAAATAACCCATGGTACAATAGGTCCATCTGGGTCAGGTGCATCAATATCTTGTACCACTAGTGACAAACTCTTAGTCCCTTCTGGTAAATTGTACCATTCTAATGGTGGTGACATTTTCTTTTGAGCACCTTGACCTTCATCTGTGTATTTTCTTGGTAATTTTCCTTCATGATTTATGTTTGGTGACACTAGCCTGAACTCATCACTTGCATTTGCCATTTTTTGCCCTTTGTGAAATTTCTAAGTTCTTGTTTTAGATTGGTATGGATGAATTTTTGTTGGATGGGGAAAATAAATAAGGAAGGGTGATGAGGAGTAAAGGGATTTGATGACATTTGCCCAAAGAAGGTTCGTGTTGGCATGAGAAGTTACGTGGGGCATGGAGAATTAACACGTTGCATCATACGTGTTAGGCTTTTATATTGAGTGGGACAATTCTAGAGCCACTTCAGTTTTCTCAATTATTCTATTGGAAGAAATTGCACGGTTTGCCTTTCAAATGGGCTGCCTTGTAATTTTGCCTTCAAATGGGGTGGTTTTTAATTGCAATCGAACATATGTTTAGTTAGGAGCGAAGGATTCATCTGAATCTTCGTAAAAAAAATTACATTATATATATAAGAATAAAATTATTTTATATATATATTGTAGATGTTGAATTCTCTTAATTTTTTTATATTTTGGTCTCCTTGATGAGAGTTCTGATCCCCCACTCTACCTAATTAGGCATAAATTCTTTAACGGTGTGAGACATAATTTATGAAATATTACATACAAAAATATAAATCTATGTCTCCCACAAAGATTGTGTGCATTGAGAAACAAAAATTAAAGATCAATGCAAAACAGGGACAAAAGTACTGCAAATGACCCATTCTATTCCCCTATTTCGGATCTAATATTGGCAATTTTTTGGGCGGATTTTTTCCGTTCGCTTAAAAAGGTGGCAGAAAATATTTCGAGGTTCTGAGTTCAAATTCCCGCATAGTAAAAAAAAAAAAATCGCAAGATATGACTTTGCAAAAAGTCTGCCTTATGCGGCAGAGTTTGCATTAAGGCATAACTAAAGTGTGCTTTATGTGGTAGACGTTGCCTTAATGCATAACGAAAAGTCTTTCGGATATGACAGACTTAGCCTTATAAGACAGACTTTTAGTTATGCCTTAAGGCAAAGTCTGCCACATAAGACAGACTTTTTGCGAAGCCTTGCCTTGCGAATTTTTATTTTATTTTTATGACTAAGTTGAGATTCGAACCCAGAACCTCTCGATATTTTAGGTGAAGGACCTAAATTAAAGACCAGCAATTTGAGGGACAAAAATTAAAGATCACCCCTAAAAAAGGACAGTCGTGCAAATTGCCCAAATATTGGTGCGTGGAGAGGGCTTTTCGAGGGTGTCAAGGCCCAATACCTTCTCAACCATGTGACCAGGATATTAGGAATTTTCCCATGAAAAAGTGCAATATTGCTATAATAAATTATAGGTAAATTACGTATATATACGTATTAAGGAAAAATATTACGAAACTTGATGATAGTTTTCTATGTACAAAAGATAACATTACAAACCCTATAACAAACATACTTTTTAAAAAAAAAATATATATATTTTTTATTTTTTCGCTCAAAAATTTATGTATAAAAGTTATATGAAATGTGTATATCTTGCTCAAGGCTTAAAAAGTTCGCTCAAAATTTAGTGTATGAAAATTGTATGAAATATATATATCTCGTTCAAGGCTTAAAAAATCACCTCAAAATTGTATGTATGAAAACGGTATGAAATTTATATCTCACTCAAGGCTTAGAATTTCGCTCACATTTTCGTGTATAAAGTTCATGTTAGATTTCTCTATAACTAATACAACTACAACAACATTGTATACAATTTTGATACAGCATTCAAGACTTAAGATAATCGTTTAAATTTTTGTGTATGAAATGTGTATATCTTGCTCAAGGCTTAAAAAATTCGCTCAAATTTTGTGTATGAAAAACGTATGAAATTTGTATATCTTGATCAAGGCTTAAACATTACGCTCAAAAATTTATGTATGAGAATGATATGAAATGTGTATATCTCGCTCAAGACTTAGAATTTCATTCACATTTTGTGTATGAAAAACTATATTAAAAATTTCGCTTACACATACACATTTTATACATTGCTCATACAGCTTTCATACACAAAAATTTGAGGTAATTTTTTAAGCCTTTTAGCAACAAAAAAAAAAAACTTAAAAGTAAACTTTTAAAAAAATATAAAATTGTTTTTTTTTAATTTAAAAAAAAAAATAAAAAAAATTATTTTTAAAAATAAAATTATTCTTAAAAAAATTATTTTTTGAAAATAAAATTAAAAAACGAAAAATATATGAAAATCTCTCATATTTTGTAAAATATCGTAATGTTGTGTAAATAAGGAAAACTATCGTCACGTTTCGTAAATATTTCTCTTTAACATGTATATATACGTAGTTTTCCCATAAATAATAGACAAATTGGCACTATATGACAAGTATGTTCAATATTTGACATAAAAGATTTTATTTTTTGGTAACTCGATAGTCTAAATTTAAATTTATCTAAAAGAATTGGCACCAAAAATAATAAAAAGTATTTACTACCCTCCCTCTTTTTCATAGCAGTTTCAGCCAAAATTTTCAATATTTTCTTCCATAACTCTGTATTTCCTTATTTTGGCTGAGAAATCTTTATTAGTTCTTCATCGATTTCGTATTACAGTGCAAGTTTTCCATTATTTTTCAGGTTCTTCATCAACTTCGTTGTTGGATGGAATATTTGCTCATTTTTTGGGTTCTCCATCGACTTTTTGAAGATAAGGATCCGAAACCACCATTAAAGATCATCTTAATTTAGGTGATGTCAAGTTTTGTTGGATGGAAGGTTTGTTCAATTTTTTCGATCTGCGTGTTTGCGATTTGTCTCATTTAGGTGATATTGAGTTATGTTGAAAATATCTTAGAGAGCTTGAAATCAATATTGGAGGTATTTGGAGAGGATTTAAATCCTATTTCAAATTGAAAACTCGAGGTTGAAGAAGAATCCATTTGTGTATCCCCATTGTATCACATGTATATCAGTTTATATTAACACTGTATATCCTTCATCTCATGTATATCATGTATATTTGTGAAAATTCATGAAAACTTGTGTGATGTATACACTGATATACAGAACATACAACACGATATATGGATAAGGACCATTACAATCTTGTATGATATACTTAGATATACACTATGCACAATGTGATATACACACATTGCAAAGGATAGGTTTGACATATTACTTGAAAAAAGTCCAAATCATTTGTAATATTCTTTAATTTTGTATCTGTGCTGGTGTTTCCAACCAATTCCTACCCTACCCACTCTCACCCAAGAAGAAACTAATGTTCAAATATGCTTTTTACTCTTAATTTTTGCTTTTGGTTTCTCTAATTTGAGATGAAAAGGGCTATGTTAATTTTTGGAAGGGAAATATATTTCAAGAGTGAAATTAGGAGAAGAATCTTTTGAATCTCCTATCTAATTGATTTCGCTTGATACGGCTATACAATGATAAGCTTTTTGAGCTTCAGTTGTTAAATATAATCTTTAGCTAAGCAAATATCGATATCGATTGGAGGTTCTATATAGGTATCAATATCCCTAGTTAATATTAGTGGATGTCCAAATGACACTCAAATGTGTAACCTCCAAAAATTTATAGAATCAATCTTATAACCCCAAGAACATGACTCCGACAATTAGAAGCATTAAATCCCCCTATTTATGTTATTATAAATAATAAATTTCACTCATGAGAAAATATCCAGATTGGATAATATTATAATAAATATAGTATTTTATTTAAAATATTGTGAATAGTACAATCTCTATGATTTCTATGTTTCTTCTATACAAAAATAAATATATGGACTTTTAAGCTTGATCATGAACTATAATCTTAAACTTGAACGCATATTTAATTTAGAGAAAAGACATTTTTTAACCCCTGAATTTGGCACGAAAACTCACTTTAGCAACTAAATTTAAGTTGTATTTATTTACCCCCCTTAACAACTTACGTTTCAATTATTTTCCACCCTAAATGCTGACGTGGCAAAAAAATAAAAAAATAATAATTAAGAGAGTGAAAAACAAAAAAAGTGGACCCGCTCATATATATATATATATATTATAAATTAAAAAATAAAATAAAGTTGCTTCTTCTTCTTCTTCACAGCCCCCCCCCCCCCCCCGTCACAGCCCCGCCCCCACCACCTTCCTTCTTCTTCTTCACAATCCCTCTTTCTTTCTCTCTATATTCTCATCATTCTTTTCTTTTCATTTTCACCATTTTTTGGTTTCTTGATTTTGATTTGATTTTCGTCCAAATTTGTTTTCTTTCAAAAATAAAGTTATGGAAGAAATGAGTTTGCTAATAATAATACTAATAATGGCCAACAATAACAACCAAAACAACCAATTTGGACGAATTTAAGTATAAGTGGGACTAATTTGAGAAGGAGTTTGATGAAATTTGTTGGGGGAGATGATGGTGGTGGTTGTGGATGTGGGTTAAAGATGGTGGTTCTTGATTTTGATTTTGATTTTCTTTCAAAAATAAAGTTATAGAATAATGGTTATGGAAGAAATGAGTTTGCTAATAATAATGCTAATAATGGCTAACAATAACAACCAATTTGGACGAATTTAAGTGTAAGTGGGACTAATTTGAGAAGGAGTTGGATGAAATTTGTTAGGGGAGATGATGGTGGTAGTTGTGGATGTGGGTTAAAGATGGTGGTGGTAATTTTTTTTTGGATTGATAATAATAATGATTTTTTTTCCAGCAGCGGTGGCGGCAGCAGCGGCGGCGGTAGCAGCGGCGTAGTGGTTGTTAAAAGTAGGGTGAGGATGAGGAGAAAAAAGAAGAAAGAGAAAGAGGAAAAATAATAAAAGAAAAAAAAAATGAAGTGTTGGTAATTTTGACATGGCAATGATGTGGCAACGACGTGGCAATGATGTGGCATTGACGTGACGCGAGTGTAATACACCTCCCATTGTGAGAGTGATATTATTTTTTTAGGGTGAAAAATAATTGAAACATAAATTGTTAAGGGGCGTAAATAAATACAACTTAAGTTTAGTTGCTAAAGTGAATTTTCGTGCCAAATTCAAGAATTAAAACATATCTTTTTCTCTTTAATTTATTCATCATAAATGCTTTGATGGCCTATGTAGTGGTAAAAATTATACAGGCCCTGAGCATGCCCCGGACACATGATCCCCTGACATAATTAGAAGAACGGTCCATCACCTAATCTAGATGGCCCACTCTACAACTTCACTTGCCCTCAATCAAATCAAGGTTGACAGCCCCAGGCTATGTAGCATACAAGCCATGCCCCCACATTCCAGTCTACGTGCACAGGTGACAAGCGCAAAACACATTATAATTTAAGATCATCTCCACAAAAATTATTGTTATTAATAAGTCAAATAAGGTTTTGCTCAGTATTATTCCGGAAAGTAAATCTTTAGAGTTTTTATGGTGTAAACCACGAGTAATAAATTTACTATTGAATTAAAATAATAATGAAAACTTAGAAATTGATCAAGGATTACTATCAATAGGAGAGTTAAGGGCGAATGACAAGACTGGTGCAAAAGAAATATTTAGGATTAATAAGCATTCAAGATTTTTTTCCGAAGGTTCAGTGATTCTTTCGATTTCAACGAATGATTAGTCTACATGTAATATCTAAACTCTTCTTTCGAATGAACTAAATATCTTTCAAAATAGACTAATTTAAAACTCAAGAACATATGCTAGAATTATCGAATGGATTTAATAAAAGGAAAACTTCTCTCGAATATCTTCCTATCTTGATTCAAGAACAATTCAAAGAAGCTCTTATGATTACTCAAAAGAATTTCACTTCAACAACAATATACTAGCATAAATATTCAATAAAGTAGTTCTCTTTCGATTAACAAACAGAAGTAAAACATATGCATAACGTTCAAAACTCCAAATGAGAATTCCAACAAGAACGAAGTTAATCCATATATAAGTCTCAAGACACCATGTCCGTTAAAACCCTAAGAGAAACTACTCCATAATAGCAAAAGTATAGTAGAAGAAAGTAAACTAGAAGTCATTACAACCAACTTTCGATCCAAACTTTTGTATTGAATCGATCGTAGAAAGTAGCAAAGTCTTCCCTCAAACTCTAAGCCGTCTCCTAAGATGTAGCTGTCAAAAATCAAAAGTCCATTCAAAAACACGTTATGAATACCCCAAAAGTGGTCGGACCTAAATACCCTTAAAAAAATTGAAAAATAAAATAACCCGAAGGCGGTAGGCCAATTATTCTGCAGCTTCATTTTTTTGACTATTTTCTTCACTCTTTAGCATGCATAATCGGTCCTCGAATCCCGAACTCTTCCCTATTTATTTGTTGGACTTCTACTCAGAGTTCAAAGTCCTAAAATCTCCATTTAAGCTCCAAAAATGCTCGTTTACTCGGGAATAAGTCCTATACAAGAAAACACACATAATGAGTGTAAAATACTACATTATAGCTCAAGTACAATTAAAGTTTAATTAACAAAGATGTGAAATAAGGCTAAAAATTCATGATCCTAGCCTATCAATAAGAGGCACCCAAAATATTTAAAGGGAAGATCTCTATGCTCCATTCTAGTTATCCTCTCAATTCTGGATATTGCTTTTGTAGTTGAATTGGAGCAAGGACAACACAAGATTTACTTTTGTTAACAAGCTATCCTGAAATAAGACCTTGGTGACGAGACAAGCGTAAAGATTTCTTGTAACCACTAGAAAAGAAAATTATATTATCAGCAAATGCAAGATGGTTAATTAAAAGGTATCTCTTGTTCATGTGAAAGCCAGTAAACTCTTCTAGCTTGAAAATATTAATTAATTTTAAAGATAAGAATTTAGAATATAAAACAAAGGGATAAGATATAGAAATACCCATAAAATATGGCGAAATTGCAGCTACACATCTAAATTATGCGGGAGTCGAACTTATTTTTTCGTATTATTTACCCCATTGGATTTATTTTTTCGCATTATTTATCCCGTTCACTAATTACCTAGCTAGTAAATAAAATATATTAAAATGTATCATCTGCAAATACATGCTTATTCTAAACTGAAAAAAGGATTTTAATATCTTTTTTTCATTTGATTCTTTCAAACCAAAATGACCAAACCCTCATCAAGTTATTCAGATTAGAAAAAAAATGGAGATCGTGATAGTGAAAGAAGGAGAACTAAGGGCTTGACAGAGGATAAGAGTCTAGTCGTTTGAGTTTGAAAGAATCAAATGAAAAAAGACATTAAGACCCTTTTTAAAGTGTAGCATAAGTGCATGCGACATTTTTACTTATTTTCTTTACTAGGTAATTAGTCAAGGATGTAAATAATATGAAAAGATAAGGAAGTTTTTGGCCTCAACATTTTTCCCAGGCATCTTATAGTCATTCTCATCAAAATCACTCTTTGCCTTCTTTACATCATTTCCATCAGCATCCTTTTTCATAGGATATTTTGTCCATCAGCGACCTATCCCATAACTCATAGTCATTAGCTTGTAGATAGTCCTCCATGTGAGCTTTCCACCGGGCATAGTACTTTCCACTAAACGATGGAGGGTTGTGGGTTAATTGACCTCCATTGGGTCGAATTGGTGGTGCAACATTCATTTTGATATTTTCTTAAAGTGTTAGCCTCTTGAAAATAACCTCTCTGCTACCAATTGATATTTTGCACGACCAAATAACACAAGAGAGGCTGAATTGGTTTATGCCTAATTTTTGCCTATGTGATGGACCAGGTTACTTTATTCGTTCCTCCAATTAGCTTGCGGAATAATAAAAAATACTCCCTCCGTTTCAATTTATGTGAACCCATTTGACTGGGCACGACATTTAAGAAAGAGTGAAGACTTTTGAAACTTGTGGTTTAAAATAAGTCTTGAATATTTGTGTGACTGTAAATCATTCCATAAAGTGAATTTGTTTCCAAATTAAGAAAGAGGTCATTCATTTTGGCACGGACTAAAAAGGAAATAGGTTCACATAAATTGAAACAGAGGGAGTAGTAAAGTAAAAACACAGTATTTTTACGTGGAAAGCACCCGACTCACAAGGGTGAAAACCACGACTACACCTCTGTAGGATTTGTTTCAAACCTCACTAAATCTATGAGTCTCAACAAATTCAAATCTCAAGAATTTCAACCTAGGAACTAACTTTAATCCCTCATACAACAATTTACTTAGACTGTTGAATCCACTACAAGTTTCCCTCGACTTGGAGATGCATTTGACAAATGTTTTTGCCTAAAACAATGCTTCTAGGAAAGCTCGATAACATTTCTAATACAAAACAACTAGACTTGAAAACTGTAAAGCACAAGACTATGAAATAGGGTCTTCAATGTGGTCCTTCGTATCAGAAAGAATATCAGTAGCCAATCAGAAGTCTCTCAAATATACTCCCACTTATTTGCTTGACTTATGTTTTTCTCTCTATGTAAGTGCATAACCGTCTTCAGTAGAAGACTTGCATTTATATTTATATAGCAGCTTGTGAGTAGCAAACGTGTTGGTCACAAACACTTTCTTAGATAAGGACCTTGAGGAGAGATGGTGTTTGAGATGAAGGCAACTTCTTTGCCATCGCATCTCTTGTGATATGCCTGATGAGAGTCCAAAGTTTATCCTAGATAATTCTTCCAAGATTCCTAGATCTTACCCGCTATGTCTGTATCTTGAGATCTCTTTATTTAAAGAGTTTTTCCCATCTGAACTCTAGAATGGAACACGTAACAAAATGAACCAGGTTCATTGAGTATAGTCGTCTTGTCTATCATCAAAACGTGCAGGGTCCAAAATATATTAAGAACCACTTTTTAAGTATATGGAATAAGCGTATGCTGCGTTTTTACTTGTTTTCCCTATAAGATAATTAGTGAAGAGGGTAAATAATATGAAAAAATAAGTTCAAGGGGGTAAATAATACTTAAGTCTGAATTGATGGGTATTGAATGGACCTAGCCTTAGTAAATTAGCTATTATTAAGTGATGGACATTAATCAAGGGCATAACCATAATAGGAGTAAGTTTAAAAGGGATTTAAGCTAATTGGAAGGCTGTTAGAGGGAAGGGCGTGGACTAACAATGAATCATTAGTTTGTTAATAATAGTTAGGTTGACACTGCTTTACAAGACTGATTTGCTTCAGTATTAAAGTGGGACTTGGTAAAGGGAGGGAGAATGAAACCACCTAAGTCAGCTTGAGTCTTGTGTATATTAGTGGGAAGAACCCTGCCTAAAAAGCAAGTCAGTAAGTGATTTGAATAAGTCTTTTAAAAGAGGCTAGGCCCTTAGAACTTAAGTAGAAATATAAAATGCTTACCATATAGCCTATTTGTGGAATAAATATCCTGTTGTCTTTACACCTGCACATTGTATTTTGGGGACCTGTTTTACTACCAGCTGAGTCTTTGTCTTTTTTTTTTTTTTTTTTTTTTTTTTTTTTGTGAATCTAGTTGTGCCAAAGACTTAAAAGATTGACCAGGTTAAGTGTTTAGAAGACCACTATTAAGAATTAGGGTTAATCCAGGGCCATTTGGTTACTTATTTGCCTGAAATATCTTTGAATCATGTTTAAAGATCTGGAATGCCTTAAGGTGAGAGTTGACATTGGTCCTAATCAACATATGTGATTGTCCCATACCTAAGAATTTGTAAGAGGAGTGAATCAAGTTGCGAATCTGAATCTATATTTTAAATCATGAGATTCCTACATAATTCTATCTGGAATAAAAACTGGTTCAAGATTCAAAGTGGAGATCTACCTATTGTCTTCCTCTTGAATTATTTGGGTTTGGGTCTGAGTTTTAATACATTGTCCAGATGATTAGTTATCACTACTTGGCTGACTGTCTCATATACATTTTCTATGACTTGGTCAGATATAGTTTATAGTATGACATGACCTGCTGAGTGTTTAGACCAGCTTGAGATGGTTCTGTGGAGTTAAAATGACTTAAGGAACTTGCTAATGACAATTTGACCTATGCTATGACTCTGTATAAATTTTATTAGGCCTTAGTGGTGAGAAATGGTTCTTGTCGTAACCTAAATGATCCTGTCTGCTTATGTGTACATGCATTTGAACTTGTTAAGACACTTGGCTGTGAATAGTTTAAGCGACAATGTTCCTTATGATTAGAAGGGATTAAAAGTAAGTTAAAAATCACATGGCCTAGAAAAGCCTTTTTTTAAAAGGTGTCTCGGGAGAGGATTAAGGGACAACCAGGCATTGCTTGGTTCACAATACCTTTCCTCCACATAAAGGCACCATGGCACTTCTATAAGCCCATGGGGTGCATGCTGACTGTATAAATACCTTAGAATCATATGGACTTTATTGTCAGAACCAAGGAACCTAGATCAGAATCAGACACACACTAATGAATAACTTATTGAAACCAAGTGATGAATCTAGGTGCATATATATGACTAAACTAGACACAAAAGGAAGAACTTAAAAGCAGCATGAAACCTGAATATTGAGGGAATTTTCCCTCTTTCAAAGACTTCACCAAAGAGATATAGATGATTTATGTATTATTTCTATCTCCTCTGAGTTATATCATGTATAAGGCCTGCGTATCTCTCCACATAGTATTTTCACCTTGTTAAATCTTGACTGAAGTATGAAGATCCATTTCTGTACCATCCTTATGTATCTAGACCTGCCTAAAACTTGCTTTCTTGTGCTGTACCTATTTGCCCAACTTGCAGTTGCTTTCTTTGTATACCATAGTGTGTGCTTGCTTGTCCCATGAGCCTTGTGCCAGTGTATTTCACTCTTGATCAACAAGATAGTTGTTTCCTATAGCCTCCCCATGCTGTGTTTGGCATATTGTGTGAAATACATATTCTTTCCGTTCTTGCACAATTAAGAATTATGAAACAGTCTGCGTGTCTAAATTGAATCTGCCTTCCCTCCTATTATGTGAACATGCTAGAATCTGAGTGTAAATGCCAATGTCTGACTGTATAACTTATATGGTTTTAGGTGTTTGTTTAACTAGTCTATATCTAAGTGTGGCCTTTGTACAAGGTAGGAATCATTTTGATATAAGTAAAGGGGGTAAAGACCTGGTCAATTAGTTAAAATGTGAGCTCTAAAACAAGTGTTAAGGCGCGATACACAAAAAATATACCTTAGATCCTTAAAAGAGGAAGGTATACACTTGATGTACACTTGATGCACATTTGATATACAAACCCTAAGTGTATGTCTTTAGTTTACTGTGTGAGAATATGCTAAAGATAGATAGAGTATACACCTTAGTGAAGTTAAGAGGGGATCTCATTAAGCGCTTTAACTCTCCAACTGGATCTTTGTTTGAAAATTGATGGGCTTAGCCCAATATAATAAGTAGGAAACTAAAAGGGTTCGGGTGCTTTCCTTTATGTTTGATATTGGGTCATTAAAGCCCAGTGGCATATATACGTGTGCATGTGCTGTTTTTATTTAAATTGTGTATGTATACATTATATATATTTGTATACGTGATAAGTTCAGTAAAATGAAAACTAACCGGGTCCTTCTTATTTTTCCTTCTCCACTGTATGGCCATTCGGGCCAAGTCCAGCCAACCTGTTGGGCCAAGGCCCAATAGGCAAATTCTTTCTAAAAACTATCGAGTCCGATGAAGACGAAGATGGAAGCTAATATTATTAAATGCATAGAAGGCCCAGCCATGGGTAAAAATAGCCAACTAGGGCTTGGTACGCCCCTAGCCTTCCCCTTCTTCTTATTTATTTATTTATTTATTTATATATTTATTTATGTCTTCTTTTTATGTGTAATCTTGTTGTGTTTTGTATTTGTAAAAAACTTGTAAAACTCAAATATATATTGGAGCTTGCGGTTTGCACTAGCCGTCTTAGGACAACGGTACTTATGACGTTTAGTCGACTTTACGTCCCCAAAATGAATTTTCAAAACCCGCTTAGTATAAATAAATTCTCCAAGTCTAAAAATGGATAACTGTTTTCTCTAAATACAAGTTTAATACAAATAAATAGGAAAGCAAGATTTCAAGAACTTTGACCTTTTTTCAAACAAGATCAGATTAAAAAATTTCAAACCGAAAGGCATATCCTTTTGAGAACAAATTAAGTTTTAAACCCAAAAAGATAAATATTTTTTGGGCCGAGCCCAACAAACGAGAAATCGAGATATTGGTTAACATTGTTCCTGAAAATAATGCATGTGAAGCCCAGTTTTTTTTAGAAAAGAAGTACAAACTATGAAAAGAGATTTGAGCCAAAGCCCAAAATCAAAAATGCATCCTTTAAAAGGTTATGGATTTTAGGGCTAAGTTCGTTTTATACACATAAATAACAAGGAAAAATCGTGTCATAAAATTGAGTTCATAAGAATTTGTAAATACAAGGGTTTAGAGTAGGGCGTTCTAAATGTATTAAACGGACTGACCCGATCCAAGTATGAAACTAAGCATGAACCAAATTATACTTAACTTATAAATCAAAACGATTTTGATATAGTATCCTTATATATATAAAAGGAAATTATGTGTCTTCAGATATTATAAATCTGAATCTAAATACCCCATATATAAAGGGGATATATTCAATTCTTTTCAAAATGATATGCAAATGGCAGATTTTATAAATGCGGGAATAAACACCAAATAAACAATTCATGCAAATACTCATACATTGGAATTCGAAGGTCAACCGTATAGTACGGATCCTTGATACTAGGGTGCCTAACACCTTTCCTAGGGGATCACCAGAACCCTTACCTAGAACTTTGGATCACGAAGGTTTTTTTTACGGTATATGAATAAATCCTTCGAAATTGGTTTTCCTAATTTCCTAAAAATTAGGTGGCAACTCTTTTAAAACAAAGTCTGAAAGAGCACCAACGAGTTCGAAGTGGCTTTTTCGAGCGCTAACCCCGCCCATAAAAATGCGAACCGTAACATCGGTCACCTGAAATTTGCTTTTCGCAGTCGCTGATCATGGAACTTCGTCATAACACTTAGTCGATTTCTGTAGACTTCCTTTTTTAAGTGTACTTAACAATCATACATCATCTGAAAGATGCAAGACAACAACACCACAATCCACTCTTTTAAAACAAAGTCTGAAAAAGCACCAATGAGTTCGAAGTAGCTTTTTCGAGCGCTAACCCCGCCCGCAAAAATGCGAACCGTAACATCGATCACTTGAAATTTGCTTCTCGCCAGTCGCTGATCATGGAACTTCGTCATAACACTTAGTTCATTTCTGTAGACTTCCTTTTTTAAGCGTACTTAACAATCATACATCATCTGAAAGATGCAAGACAATAACACCACAATCGATATCTGATCCAGGTAACCCCAAAGATGTACCTTATTCATGTCGATTCTCGATCAACTATACCTTTATCTTACTTCTGCAATTGCTCTATTTTATTCAGATCACATTCACTGCCACCGACCGACCATCACTCAAACCCACTCAAAGGTATACCGCAAAGTCATCAGTCCTGCAAAATAGCCGAGTCAATCCTGGAGATAGTATCATGCCGCACACTCAACAATAGATAGTTTCCTTTGCCTCACTCGAACTTCAAACTGAGAACCACTCTAAATCCGGCGCATCACGTAAACCATTATTCAAGAAGTCTTCCCACTAGAAATTACCGACCAACCCTGATTATCCCAACAAGAATCAATCATTGTCGATGTAATGTCCCAAACCACCACTGACCTAATTCATAACCCGTAGGGCGATCCTTGATTACCGAACCAGAACACCTCTAATCAAATCATACAATTATCCCTCTCATTCCATCAACTCCACAGAGTCATAACACCAGTAGTAGCAGGGACTAGTCGAAACTTACACAACAGATATAATGCCCACAACCCTTGTTCAAGATTAGATGCAACATCCGATAACATTCTTGAGTACTAAAACTGCACACTAGCCCATCACTAGAGTATTTCTATTAGTCAACTACTGGGGCCCCCATTAACCTACGAGATAAACGAACATACCACTCATCCATCAACCCTTTACGTTCACTCTACATTATATAACAACAACATGTCTCTCAAATCATCAATCTGTTGATTCAAACGACCCCTTTTTATCACTAACCTCGAAACATCGAACGACCCGACGAACACACTCGTTGCTGAAGGACCACATCTACCCAATACCTTAAGTTCCCACTCATCTTAAGTAACCTTGCCTTCTAATCTAGAATCGATAGCCATTTCCCTGAAGAAACCCATAAACCACTAGTTCTTACTCTACCACTACGATCCTGTCATGTGGAAGCCCGATTTAACTTTTCATAACCGTATACAACGTCCGACCTCGTACATCTTGCAACATTATCATGACGAGCACGTCAGATACCAATTGTTCTATCTAAATTCTCTTCCCTTAATTTCCATCCCAGAGCATAAGAAGTACTCTTACCAATATCGCCTAAGAAATCTTACTTCCTCACACTTTACCACTAAAGATGCCTTTCTTGTCCTTATCCTCAACTTCCTTTCATAATCATAACACGGTCACTATACTTTTGTCAAATCTGATGATCCTCCCCAAGTTACACTTGTTTCCTGATGTTGACATCAATACTCTTGCGTTACTAAATTGCTGACTTGTCATTGATACATTTGTACCATACACCTACCATACTAAACTTGACGATACTGAAACTTCCCCATACCAATCACACCTCGGGCAATTCATTCTTGTGAAACCATGATTTTACTCCCTCGATTTCTGAGCAACTCACCGATGAAGAGATGAAGATCATGCAGTCCTTTGTATTATCACTCCATCTTCCCATATCGAACTACAGAATCGCAATCATGGCTGAAAGCTGGACTTGGCCACGAGCCCGTATCAGAATAACACATCCCGTACCATACCGCACCACATCATATCAAATCTCTCATTAACGAATTCAAGAACGTGCTCCCACTATCAGTGAGAGAATAGGACTAGAAAGTTCAGATACCAATTTGAATTGACTAGATACCAATTGGAATGAAGTAGCACGAAAGAAATGAAAGAATGGAAGTTTCCTAAATGTCCTATAGCCTTTCGAGGATAGGTACGAACATCTACGTACCATTCCACGAGACTCTACTAGACATTGCTTTTGTACTCGTGAGACCGGTAACCTAGGACTTTGATATCAACTTGTCACGACCAAAATCGCGGGTCGTGGTGGCACCTACACTATCTCTCCCGGTACGCGAACCATTCCCAAATCATTTACTCATTTTAAGAACACCAAGTGTGGAAATTAAGTTTATTGAAAACACTAAATAATAGTTGAACTAATATAAACAAATGCGGAAGTATAACTTAGAGCTTAAGATTCCCAAAACCTGGTCTTAACTTGTACAAGAGCTTCTAAATGGATTACAAGTGAAAATATGAAATACATCTTAATACTGGAATAAAACTGTCTATAAAATAGAAGTAGACAATTGCATAAGCAAAGTCTCAGGGCTGTAGATCCAGGTAGCAGCACACCCAAGTCTCCGGTAATAGCCTCGAACAATGCGAGACCTCAAACATCAACCTGGAACACTTTACACTCCACAAGGAGTGTAGCAAGAGTAGTCTCAGTACAACACTAGTACTGGTAAGCATCATAGGCCGACTAAGATTAATTAACGCATATGAAATACAGAAATTGACAAGTAAACAGACAAGACAGTCAACAACAATCAACGGGCACAGAATATCCCAAAATCATCAAGTCATAGCCTAGGTTAAGCTTCTATTTCACAAGTCTGTCAAGTTCTAAGAAATACCCCATCAATGGATCATAACACAAGTACAACACCAACAAGTATCCGATAAGATAATATATGATGCGATAATATGAGATGCAATGCAAATGAGATGCAATGTTGTGCAATGCAATGGCCAATACCTCAAATCTGTACACACATGCTATAAGCATTTGTCGCTTCAATAGTCATGACCCATGAGGGACCCGCAAGTTCATGTACTAGCCACCCTAGACCGACTACAGGCCGTGGCTTATCAACATATCCGGTATAAATCTCGGATCATGGCAAGAATCACATGTTACTTTCATGTTTCTCTTTCTTTCCATTTCAAATCGTTTCCACAACTCTTTCAATTGTGAATCCATTTCCATAACTCTTTCATCATGTATGAATGCAAAAATGAAGTATCACATGTAACATTGCCAATAAGTATTCTACGGAATTCACAAACACAATAAGCCAATTCAATCCTTGCATGAATTATCAAGACTACCATGGAAACGCATCATTAAATCAATCCCGATACAACAAATAGAACCAACGCATCCCGCATCACCACAAACACGTAGTCAAGTACACTATATGTCAATATGTGCATAACGAACGGCGACAAGCCCACATAATCATAAATCATACCAACTTAGTGGATTTAACACCACAACCATGTCCTAAGGCCTATCATGCTTTCCCTGTCAATAACTACATCACACGTGCGATTCACTAATCAAAGTCTAAGAAGGTAAGTCGTAACCTACCTCGAAGGCCGAACAGGTGCCACGAACCTCAAGCCAAACCCTTTCCCCTCTGAATAGCTTCCGAATGATTGAAGTCTAACAATCTATTATTCTACATTAGAATCTAAGACTAATATACCCATATTGTCATAAAATTATTCAAATCGAAAAACAACCTTTAAAAGGAAACCTGGGCCCACAAGGGCAAAAATAGGAATTTCACGTTGGAAAACGATTTATCAAAGCTTAGGAAGTCAAAACCCTAATTATCATAACAAATTAGTCCCAATTTAGCATCAATTTCGTCATTAATCCAAGATCCCCAATTTTAGAGAAAACCCTAATTTCCCATAATCAAATTCTTACATAAAAAAAAAATTCAAGCTTTGCAACTAATACCCCAATGATCCCATGCAAGAAGATTTCCTAACAAAACTCATTTAGATTAACAAAACTCATAAAATCGTCACTAGGGTTTATAACCCAATCTTCCCCAACTATATCCGTAATATTAACAATATTTCTGTACTTAAACTATAAATAAAACACAAGGAGAGTAAAAGAAACTTACCCAAGGAAGCGACACCACGCATGCGGAAGAAACCTCATAGGTGCGAAATTACCCGACTCAGCATAATTTCGCATATGCGGAACAGGCTTTGCAGAAGTGGGCCTGCAGATGCGGCCAAACCTCTGCATCAGCGGCACACCAGTAAACCACAAAATCATGGTTTTCACCAAGCTCAACCCAACACCCGACATCCATCCGAGACCTCCCCGATACAAAGCAAATACGCATGCCAATGTAAAAACACGCTACAAACTCACCCGTGCCTTCAGAAATCCCAACAGAGGTCATCTTGACTCGGTCACCCCCAAAAACCCAAAATAAGTTCCAACAAAGGACCAAATACTCCCCGAGTGCCATAGGAACCGAACCAATCATCCTACTAAGTTATAGACAACCCTCCGGACCTAATGGAACCGGCGAAAATCACAAAAAGATCCGTTTACCCAAAAGTCAACGATTGGTCAAAGGTCTCACATATTCAACTTAGCACTTCTAATTTCCTCAAAAATCAACCAAGATTCTAATGAAGCTAGGGGAAGGGTCAATAGGGGTAAAAGGATAAAATGCCTAAATGACCAAACGGGTCGTTACACCTTATCCCTAAAACATATAAAGAAAGGGATAGAGAGTCTCTGTCTTTGTAGGCGTTTGGACATGCGATTTCATGTCATGATTTCAGGTCATGAGATGAAATCAACGTTTGGACATGAAATTTCATCTCATGATTTCAGTTCATGAGATGAAATCCCAAATCATCTCATGAGATGAAATCCCAAATCATCCAAAGAGGCATGATTTGAGATTTCAAATCATGATTTCAAAATTTTTAAATGTAACACTTGACCCATAAGTTTATAATTTGTAAAAAAGACCCATAAGTTGGTAGATATTTTTAACAATTAGTCCCACCAACCATTTACCAACCTCATTAACTTCTACCAACCGTTATTTATGTTCGTACCATGTGGGAGGATTACATTAAAGGATAGTTACACTACTATTCATGTTAAAATTTCCTTTTTATTGAATTAAAGTTTCATCAATTCATATTGTATTTTTTAGAAAGGCCTTCTAGTAGCGTATTAATTTTGTTATGAACTATGACTCGCTCATTTGGTAAGATTGTATAAGATTGGGAAAGTTTTGATAGTTTTCACAACTTGTGAGGTTTTTATGCCTATAAGAAAAAATACAACTTAAGAAATCAAAATTGCATGTCCAATTATGGTTTCAAATCATAATTTCAAATCATGTCCAAATGGCTCCCAAATTTGAAAAAGGCTTGTCTGGTGCCATCAATAAGGAATACCAATTGCTAGAAAATGACCGTAGATCAAATCAATCTAGATTTCACAAATAAGTTTATTTCCTGAATCAGCTCGCAAGTAGCTTATTTTCTTCTATAAATGAATAATTAAGTCAATTCATTCTGTACATCAAATTCATGTGAAATAAAATTGCTCTCCATCCAAGTTATGTCTCTACACATCTCTTCCCTTGCCTTTTTAATTATATATATATATATAACACTGTATACGGGTAAAATCGATGATACGTGCACGCTCGATTTCCCGTTATTATGGATATGTTCGGTCACGGTATGACCATCTCACCGGGAATGAGGCTTCGAGTTCGGGCCGGGATGAGGCGATGAAGGAAAGGCAATTGACTGCCATCAGCGGGAGACCGAAATATCCGTCCTCAACCGGATATTTTGGCGTCGATCTCGGCAATACAACTGTCACCAGATTTACTTGCTTTATTTAGAATTGTACTAGGGTTGAAACTCCTTTATTATATAAAGAGGAGGTTATCATTCATGAAGGAGGTTGGCAATAGCAAGGAGAGAAATAGTTTACATCAACAATCATAAGAATCTTATTAAACCAGTTCCCATCTGTTCTTAAGTTCATTTTTATTATACCTCGTGAGAGCTTGTAACAAAAGGGTATCGACCTCGCTTTCTATACCCGAGGCCATACGTATTTAACAATTGGTTAGATCTGCTTCTCTGTTCATGTTATTGACATATCTCGCTATTTAATCTTGAATTGAATTTAGCCACATATCTTTGGCGTCACGTACAAATTTAATTGTTCTTCGTTTTAAGGTTAAACAGTTTGGCGCCCACCGTGGGGCCTTAGATTGTAGTGGCGGTTCAATACAACATTCTGGTCGCACTCGATATTTTACACTTGTTCTTTAGGGTTTGATTTCATGTATACCGGAAATGTCAGATTCCCATTCGGTCAACTTCCAAATGGAACCAAGCCATCATGAGCATGACGACGAGGACGTACCAAACAACAACGCGCCCCCCGTTAATCCTGTTCAAGTCAGATCATCGGTGGGCAATGTACCGGCCGGTGAGAATAACGGGGTCATGCTGCAATAGCTCCAAAACCAGTTAGACATGGCCATGGCTTAGTTGCAGGCCCAACAAGAGATCATAGTGCAATTGCAAAATCGGGGTCAGGCACCCGATGTTGCCCCATCAGAACAGACCCAGGATGCGGAGGAAAGACATGCCTCACGGGGTAACGAGAACCACCCCGGACAAAGTACCGAATTGATAAGAATGCTCGAAGAACTGACCAAACGGGTCGAATCCGGTGAAAAGAAGATGGAGGCAAATGATAAAAAGGTGGAGAACTACAATTCGAGGGTCGATCAGATCCCGGGGGCTCTGCCAGTGTTGAAGGGACCGAATTTGAAAATTTTTGTTCAAATGTCGTTTCCGCCAAGTGCGGCACCGATGAAAATCCCCAAGAGATTTCGCATGCCCGATATCCTGTAGTACAATGGGACAACGGACCCAAATGAGCATGTGACTGCATATACGTGCGCTATTAAGGGCAATGACCTCACCGATGACGAAAGGGAATCAGTGCTACTTAAGAAATTCGGGGAAACTCTGTCGAAGGGGGCTATGATTTGGTATCATAACTTGCCTGAGCACTCGATTGATTCATTTACCATGCTCGCTGATGCTTTAGTTAAGGCCCATGCCGTGGCCATCAAGGTCGAAATTCAAAAATCGAACTTATTCAGCGTTAAGCAACGAGATGATGAGTCCCTTCACGAGTTTGTGGCTCGATTTCAAATGGAGCGCATGGACTTACCTCCAGTTACTGATGATTGGACCGTTCAGGCTTTCACCTAAGGGCTCAACTCGAGGAGCTCGATCACATCTATGGAACTAAAACAAAACTTGATAGAATACCGGCAATCGCCTGGGCTGATGTGCACAACAGGTATCAGTCAAAGATCAGGGTCGAAGACGATAAGATTCTGAGGGCCGCTTTAGTATCATGGCATTCCGGTAAAGGAGGTGATCGATCAAGAAGAGTGATAGATCGATATTCCAGATCGTCATATGACAGATACCAGCCTTACCCGCTCGATCGAAGGGGGAACGGGCGTAATAGCGAATCGGGTAAGAATGATAGGAGCAACGATCGAAGGAATGATTGAGGCCAAAATAACCGTGGTTTGGTAAACAGAAATGTTGTCGATAGAGCTCCGGGAAACAGAGAAACTCCAAGGTTATCCGAGTACAACTTTTGCATCGATGTAGCAACCTTAGCAGCAGCCATTATCCGAAACAAAGAAACAGGGCATCCGAGGCCAATCCAATCTGACCCGGAGAAGCGGGATAAAAGTCTTATTTGTAAGTATCATCATACTCAAGGCCATCGAATTGAGGATTGTCGACAGCTGAGAGAAGAGGTCGCCCGTCTGTTCAATTTGGGGCATCTTCGAGAATTCCTAAGTGAACGAGCGAAAACCAATTTTAAAAACCTGAATTCCAATAAGCAGGATAGGCCGGAAGATCCCCAGCAGGTGATACACATGATCATGGGTGGAACTGACGTTCCCATTGGACCGGTTATGAAGCGCATAAAAATTTCCATAACGAGGGAAAAGCGTATCCGAAACGATAACCCCGATGGCCCCATCACGTTCGATGATGAGGACATGGAAGGCATCGCCCAACCGCATAATGACACACTGGTAATATCTGTCTTTGTCAATAAGTTTAGAATTAAACGTGTGCTGATTGATTCAAGTAGCTCGGCTAATATCATCCGATAGAGAGTCATCGAACAACTGGGACTACTTGATTAGATCGTGCCGGCTATATGGGTCCTCAATGGATTCAACATGGCATGCGAAACGACAAAGGGTAAGATCACTATACCGATCAGTATGGCAGGAACAACGCAGCAGACGAAATTTTATGTGACAGAGAGAGATATGGGATACAATGCATTGTTGGGTAGACCGTGGATTCACCTCGTAAGAGCGATTCCCTCGACTATGCATCAGGTATTGAAATTCCCGACTCCAGAAGGTATCAAAACCGTCCGTGGTGAACAACAGACCGCAAAAGAAATGTTCGCGGTTGAAGAATCTGTTAAGAATATAAAGGCGCCAGATCAGAGTGAAGGAAAGAATGCCAATTAGCAATCACATATCCCGATCCCGGAATCTTCGGAAGATCGGAACAGCGACACGCTAGACGAAGAGTTAAAATTCGAAAAACCTAGAACCTTCGTGGTGCCCGATGATTCTAACACCACTAAGTCCACCATTTAAGAACTCGAGCAAGTCATACTGTTTGTCCATCTACCAGAAAAAAAGGTATACCTGGGCACGGGGTTAACCCCCGAGCTCAGGAAAGAATTTATTGAGTTTCTTAAAATTAACTCAGATTGCTTTGCTTGGTCCCATTTATACATGACAGGTATTCCACCGGACGTGACAACAAACAAGTTGGGCTTGGATCTAAGTTTTCCCTCGGTCAAACAAAAGCGAAGGCCACAACCCGAGGTGAAACATACATTCATCAAGTACGAGGTAACGAAGCTCCTTGATATAGGGTCCATTCGAGAGGTAAAATACCCAGATTGGTTAGCTAACGTTGTAGTAGTGCCTAAAAAGGGAAATAAGTTTAGAATGTGCGTAGATTATAAAGATTTAAACAAAGCCTGCCCGAAGGATTCCTTTCCTTTGCCCAGCATCGATCGCATGATCGACGCTACCGCGGGTCACGACACGCTGAGTTTTCTCAATGCGTATTCCAGGTACAACCAAATACAAATGGACCCGGAAGATTGAGAAAAAATCTCCTTTATAACTAGGTTTGGGACATATTGTTATAATGTAATGCCTTTCGGCTTAAAAAATGTCGGTGCCACCTATCAGCGTTTAGTTAACCGAATGTTTGAACACTAAATAGGGAGATCCATGGAAGTTTATATAGATGACATAGTCGTTAAGTCCCTGCGAGAAGAGGACCATTTGAAATTTTTGCAGGAAACTTTCAGCATATTGAGAAAGTACAACATAAAGCTGAACTCGGAAAAATGTGCCTTCGGGGTCGGATCGGGAAAGTTTCTCGGATTCATGGTATGAAATTGGGGAATCGAAATCAACCTGGATAAGATAAAAGCAATCGAAGATATCACCGTGATAAACGACATTAAAAGGGTATAGAGATTAACGGGACGGATAGCTTCCCTGAGCCGATTCATCTCCAGATCCTCGGATAAGAGTTACCGTTTCTTCTCGTTGCTCAAGGAAAATACTGACTTTGCATGGACCCCTGAATGTCAGATGGCCTTGGCAGAACTCAAAAGATACTTGTCAAGTCCATCTCTACTCCACACACCAAAAGCGAATGAGTAGTTGTATCTATACTTGGCGGTGTCCGAGATAGCGGTGAGCGGTGTCCTGGTTCGAGAGGAGAAAGGTACGCAATACCCGATTTACTATGTAAGTAGAACCCTCGGTGACGCCGAAACTAGGTACCCACATCTGGAAAAACTCGCTTTGGCTTTATTAAGTGCATCTAGAAAATTAAAACCTTACTTTTAGTGTCATCCCATATGCGTCGTAACGTCGTACCCCCTAAGGAACGTCATGCATAAACCCGAACTCTCAGGCCGACTAGCAAAGTGGGCTGTGGAGATTACCGGGTATGATATTGAATACAAACCCCGAACTGCCATCAAATCCCAAATATTGGCGGATTGCGTGACCGATTTTGCACCGTCCATGATCCCCGAGGTCGACGAGGAGATGCTTCTTGCCTCGGGGACTAGCACGGGAGTCTGGACCCTTTACACGGATGATGCGTCTAATGTGAAAGGGTCTGGGTTAGGGATCGTTCTCAAACCTCCCTCAGGTGACATAATAAGACAATCTATTAGGTGTGCTGATTTAACTAGCAACGAAGCCGAGTATGAGGCTATGATTGCAGGTTTAGAACTGGCTAAAAGCTTGGGAGCCGAGATCATCGAGGCCAAATGCGATTCTTTCCTGGTAGTCAACCAAATGAACGGAACCTTCGAAATCAAGGATGATCGAATGCGGAGATATCAGGAAAAATTGCAGGTTATCCTTTGCCGGTTCAAGGAGTGGACGTTGGAACACGTACCCCGGGATCAGAATAATGAGGCGGATGCCCTGGAAAATCTGGGATCCTCGGTAGAATCAGATGGATTCAATTCGGGAGCTGTGGTCCAGTTGACAAAATCCGTCATAGAGACCGGCCACGCCGAAATAAACTCGACCAGCCTCACTTAGGATTGGAGGAACAAATACATAGACTATCTCCAAACAGGAAAGCTACCATCCGATGCCAAGGAATCAAGGGCCCACCGAACTAAGGCAGCTAGATTTTGTTTGGTCGATTGCCAGCTGTACCGAAGGCCATTCCACGGCCCCTTAGCGAGATGCCTAGGACCAGAAGATACCGACTATGTTCTGAGGGAAGTTCACGAAGGCACTTGTGGAAACCATTCGGGAGCCGATTCATTGGTCCGCAAGCTGATCAGAGCAGGATACTACTGGAACGAGATGGAGGAGGACGCCAAAACTTTCGTTCGAAAATGTAACGAATGCCAAAGGCATGCCCCGTCAATACATCAACCCGGGGAAAAGCTCTATCTGGTCCTCTCCCTATGGCCATTCATGAAATGGAGCATGGATATAGTGGGACCTTTGCCATGGGCCCCAGGTAAGATGCAATTTATTTTACTTATGACTGATTATTTCTCTAAATGGGTCGAAGCACATGCACTCGAGAAAGTCAGGGAAAAAGAGGCCATTGATTTCATTTATGACCATATAATCTGTCGATTTGGGGTACCAGCGGAGATCGCGTGTGACAACGGGAAGCAGTTCATAGGTAGCAAGGTTAGCAAGTTTTTCGAAGAATACAAAATCAAGAAAATCTTATCAACCCTGAATCATCTGAGCGCGAATGGTCAGGCCGAGTTTACCAATAAAACCATATTGCAGAATTTAAAGAAGAGACTGGCCGGTTCTAAGCACCGATGGAAGGAGGTTCTGGCCGAGGTTTTATGGGCCTACCGCACAACAGTAAGATCAAGCACCAGGGAGACCCCATTTTCCCTTGTATACGGAGCCGAGGCCGTGATACCCGTCGAGGTTGGTGAGACAAGCTTAAGATTTTGTTATGCCACTGAGAACTCGAACCATGAGGCAATGTCCGTTAATCTGGATCTCGTGGACGAAAGAAGGAAAGCTGCTCATATCTGGATAGCCGCACAAAAACAGAGGATGCAAAGATATTATAACCGGAGGACCAACCTCAGACATTTTCAAATTGGGGACTTGGTACTAAGGAAGGTCACACTTCATACGAAGAACCCTCATGAAGGGAAACTAGCCCCAAAATGGGAAGGACCGTACCGAGTCACTGGAATAACCGGAAAGGGTTCTTATCAGCTCGAGAATGAAGATGGACAACAGCTAAAAAACAATTGGAATGTGGCACACCGTTAAAATGATATTACCGTTAAAGGTACGAATAACTTTTCTTTTGCGTTTTGCTCTCTCAATTTATCCATGCAGGGATACAGCCCGAGGGACAACGAAACATCACATCGGATACTCGAAAGTCATGGACTTAGGATTGAAAGCACGTGCTGCACTCTTTTTCCCTTCGATCGTTTTGTCCCGAATTGGGTTTTCGGTAAGGTTTTTAATGAGGCAGCGCCAAACAACGTGCTACACATGTAGTGCATATCGATCAAAGACCGGAGACCGGGGACTGCACATACCGGGCTAATAGTACCCGAGCCCTCATACTTCGGACTCGAATACTAGGGGACTATTATACCATGGGTTAAGTGATAACTATGTAAACTATGTAATAGCTAAGGCCTGAACAATAGGATCAGATGTAAGGACCAAACGATCGATTGGATCGTGTCCACTTAGTTTGTTCTTGCCGTGGCAACAATTGCGAATGCATCTCTGGTCGGCTTTTTCAATAAAAAACTTACTTCGATCAAAAGGATCCGATGTTGCCAAATACCGAAAAAATATGGCATAACAGTTAAAGAATACATTCTAAACTATGGAGTAAACTGTTAAAAGACTACGGTCTATAAAACATATGCAAGCTCGAAAGCTGCGACCTAAAACGGTTAAAGACCACAATCTAAAAATGCAAAATTGTCATGATCGGGTCTGTCTGGCAAATTATAATGAAGGCATAAACCGAACAAACATTGAACCGAGGAGTACTTTGCAAATATCAAATACAAATTTTGATTCATACATACATAAAGTAGATTTACAAAGGCTCGGAATAGTGGCCTCAAAATAAAGGTGTAGAAACAAAAGAAGGGACACAAGGTCCCGAACCTAATCTTCATCTAACCCCTTGGTTGGCTCGAGGTCAATATCCGAATCCTCAGGATCGAACACAGCCTTTGCTTCCGCTTCAAGCTTCTTGGCTTCCTCGATCAGATCTGATAAATCCGCACCAGTGGCTTGAACTTCTTCAAGGGTCTTCCTTAGGGACAAGCACCGCTCGTACTCAGCTCTAAGATTACTGGCCTTCTCGGCAGCAGTCACAATGGCCTTGTACTGCTCTAACATATCGTCATAACCCGAGATCTGGTCAAGAGCCTTTCCATGCTCAGTTTGCGAATCGGTGATGACCCGGTTCAATCGATCCCGTTCCACTTCGGCCGCAGCAAGTGATGAGTTAAGGCCATTCATTTGTTCTACCGACTCTCGAAGTTTCTCCCGGAGAACATCACGTTCGGCCACAGCACCGATGGTCGTTTCGTGGAGGGCATCAAACTCGAGCTTGATCCCATCAAGCTCTGCCCGAAGTTGATCAATCTGGCTAACATAAGCTCGGGCCTATGAAGCAAGGGCATTAGTATCGGCTATTAAATATTTATTGTAAACTTCGAAAGCTTTTACCTTCTCTGCCAACTGGTCATGTTCTTGTTTGGCCTCGGCAGCTTCGTTTCGAGTCGCTGCTAAATCCGATTTAAGGATAGAAAGATCAGGGAGAGACGAGATATATTGCAACTTCTTCTCATATAGATTCATGAGCTCATCCACCTCCTGACTCTTACTTTTGAGCTTCTCTTTGAGTCGGCCCACTTCGTTCCTAAGCCAGTGGAAGCTTGCATGGTGAAGCACAGAGGCCTATAAGGGGAAAAGGAACGGTTATTAAAATGAGGCATGAAATTAAAAGCTGAGTAAAAAGAACATAAGGACGAGACTTACCCGATTCAATGCATGCTGAGCCTCGTTGAAAAGGCACGATTCGCTGACTTCGGCCATTTTCTTACGTTCCTCTTGGGACACCAGAGGGTACAAATAGCTGGACACCCCAACAGGACCCGATAACATGTTCATATCGGCGGGCACCGTAAAAGTGATTAGCCTCTTCCGATTCGGGTCGATACTAGGGGCAAGAAACGATTTCTCCAACCTGGGACAGGAATTAACCCCAAAACGATCGGCTACCAGGATGGGAAAATGCTCGAAACCTGACATACCCGGAGCGGGTATTTCATAACCCCCATGACTGGCCGCCCTTTGCTCGATCACCTTGCCTTTAGATTTTTCATCATCGGCAGGAATATCCGCCAATGGCGGCAGAAAATCCTGTATGCAAATTATCGTTTCAGATGAGGCTACAGCTTGTATCGGAAGGACGGAACCAATACCGTACAAAGGCGGAATAGTAGGTACCTTAGAGTCTGATACCGATGAAGTTGCCTTCGATCCAGCGGCTACGGCTGGCAGTTTTCCAATACTTCGAGTAGAAGTGTGATCGAAGGCCCCGACTTTCGAACCGACGATCCCTGCGTCCGTAGACCTTGAGATGCCACTCGACCCAGCCGGAATTCGACTTGAGGTTTCCACCAATGGTGGAATGATTGCAACAGAATCAGTCAAATCATGCTCGAGGGGCTCTTCAATAAGACGATGCCCACCCACCGCCTGATCATCGTCGTCAGAATGGTCCAATAATTGGCCAACAACCTCAGCGTCCAAAGCACGGGCCGAGATATCTTCTGATGAGGTCTCTCGAATAATGACCCTCGATTTTTTCCTAGACTGGGAAGGAGCTCGAGATGATTCGGAGGATTTTCTTTTCCTAGTTTCAACTAGGTCTCCCAGACCGGGAGCTTCGATATCCTGCTCGTCAGCTGAGGCCTTGGCAGTTTCCTGGACTCGAATTCTGGTGGCCTTTGACAAACTTGTGAAGCAAAATGAAGAACAGTCATTACCAAACTAACGTGGCGTATTGCACAGAATAGAAAGGACGAAGTTCTAAGGGAAAGATTTACCGTGGGTCCCGACCTCTCAACGGGATCAGGACAAATGCCTCCAGGTACGTTTGGCATAAGTAAGCTGGGAACCAAAATCTTCCCAATCCACTGGTCGAGGTTAGGAACCGCACCAAGGGTTCGGATAAGCGCTGTATACACACAAACAAATGAAAAGTTCAGTACAGGTGCAGGCACGAGGCCGAATCATATCAAAATAAAGTTACTTACTGTTGGGGTTCCATTTCTCGGGAAACGGCAAGTTATCAACGGGAATTAGATCTGCTATCCTGATTCGGACAAACCTGCCCTGCCATCCTCGGTCTCTATCTTCGTCCAGACCGGAGAAGGGCTCTTTTCTAGCTCGTTTCGAGAGTTTTATCATTCCCCCTCTGAAGACACTGGGGCTATACAGCCGAAGTAGGTGGTGCACCGTGAACGGAATGTTCACGTTTGTAGCAAAATAACGGAGGAGCATAACGATCCTCCAAAATGACGGGTGAATTTGGCCGAGGGTAATCTCGTATCGCTTGCAGAAATCAACCACCACAGGGTCGAGTGTACTGAACATGAAAGGGTAAGTATAAACACTTAAGTACCCTTCCACGTAGGTCGATATGGCTTCATTCTAGTCGGGAATAACGACCTCCTTACCTTTCCAACCACAATCTTTCTTGACTTGTTCGAGTTTATTCGGGGGTATCGTGCACAGATAGGCTGATATTTCAACACCTCAATCCCCCTGTTGAGAAGGTTTCTCGACTTTGAAGTCCCGAACGGTGGAACAATCTTGAGGAACGAAGTCAGTTAGTAGTGGCTCTGGTTTAGGAGCCGAAGATGTCTCACCGGCCTTAGCCTTTGAAGATTTGCTCGTCATTTTGAAAGTATGAAGATAAGAAGGTTTTAAATGAAGGTTTGAAGATTGAACAGGAAATTAAGATGAAGATATGAAGATATGAAGGTATGAAGGTTTGAAAATATGAAGATCAACGTATTAGGAACACACAAAGGTAAAACTTCCCTTTGGTAAAAGTCAGAAAGTGAAAAAAGAAGGGGACAACTTGCTTTTATAGAGTGGGACCGAGACGCTTTACCTTCCGCATCCGTCTTCAGAGCCAACGGGGCTTCGACACCTGTCGATGTCAGACGGATGTGATGGATGTGACCTTGATCCTATTTGATCATGGGAAGCGTATGCGAGAAGGAATCGAGGCGTCCACTCAACCAAACAGATCGTGCTTAAACGGGTCGACCTTCCAAATGGACCTAGATCGGGACCTCGAACGAACACCTCCATGATCGAGTAAAGCTTCCGAATATGTCATAAAGGATGTTGTTTCGAACCAGTCATGGCCGAGTTTAATAACTGTTACACCCCGTTTTAACCGGGTTAATTTAGGAGTACAACATATTGGTGATTCCTATTTGTTTTATTTAAGGAGTCGCCACCTAATTAATTTAACGGTGAATTAGGGCACCTAGATGTTAACTAAGGTAAAGTTAAAACTAAACCTCCGTTAATAGTCTGCTTAACCAATGCGATTCCAGGTAAGGGCTCTATATTATCCTAAAGGGAAGGGGTTAGGCATCCTTTAGAATCCGTTAACTACGGTTGTTCGGCCAAACTTAGGTTAATTAATTTAGATTAAATATAATGCTTAAATCTTAAGAAAATAGGTTGTAAATGTTATGAAGGTTTTGTAGGAAAACATAATAATGCTATTTGAACTAACTTGAAGAAATACATAGTAGTCCATTTAAAAATAAAACTTATAAATGTTGTTAAGCTTTGAATAATAACTTTATTTTAAAAAATGAGACTTGCAAAATATAATGATTTGTATATAAATAGAAGTTTTTTAAGAGAAAACCTAGACAATTTAACTTGGAATAAAATGACATTATAAGAGTATAGTGGTGTAGGAAATCTAAGCTTGTTATGAATAGAATGCAAAAGATTTAAAATAATGTAAATGAAGCTTTAACATTCAATTGGTTAGATATGCTTACTTAATCTAAACTATTTTATAAATAGAATACAAAAGGTGATGGGTTTTCTTTCTCTTTCTTATTAACTTTATTTAACTATGTTCGGCTCAAAATATGTATAATCGAATTAATCTAAAATGTTTATAAAATATACTTGGATTAATATTTGTATGTTAGTGACGTTTAATTTTCCAGTAAGGTAATAAATAAAAAATAATTCCATTGATTCAAAATATTCTATTTTTTAAAATCAATTGTTCTGAAAGTAAATATTAAGATACTGTAAATAACTTTAATGTAAGAGAAGAAAACGAAACTTATGGTATTAATTGAGTTTCTCTCTTAAATTTACTACCCATTATACTAAAGCTAACCCACTAAATTTGCTAAGGTTCACCTAAATTAAGAAAATACAAAGAGTTAGTTGCATAATACAAATAAAAATGCAAAAGATAAAATAGAGGAGCAAGAAAGTTAAAATGGGCTCAGCCCATTTTCAAGACTGCTGCTGCTGTTTTTTTATTGGGCTGTGACCCAGAACTTCATTTTTATTCCTTTGGCTGCGGACAGAACTGGACAGAGGGGGAAATCTTATTTCGTTGGGCCTTGGCCCAACACCGAATGCGGGAGACGAGTCCCACAGACTCGTATGCGAAGGTCATGCATAAAAATGAAAAGGAAAAGATTAGTATATAATGAAAGACGAAGGCTCAAATAAAGGAACTAGGTACACATCTTGAATTAGCACACAACACAATAAAAGGACACTTAGAGAGCAAAAGTTCAATGAAGAAACCAGGAAAGAAATACAACTACAAATAGGTCAGTTTTAACCCTTGTCCCAAATAGAAAAAGAATGCAATCGCTTTTTGTCATGTAAACACACATAGTCATACATTTTATCCAGGCTTACATGACCCAGACAAAACGTTATCATGCCTAGTTTAGACAAACATACCCCTTTCTTATCCTCTGGAGACAAGCATGATCAGATTCTGATCATTGGACTACTCTAAAATATTTTATTATTCATTTGCATAAACTGAAGAGAGACAAAGTTGTGCAAGAAAAACCAAAATGCATCACAATAATAAGGCAACGTGGTTGGTATGCTAGTTAGCATATATCATCATTTGAAATACTTTAAATGATCATTCATTCAGACAAGGTTCAGTAACCAAACTCTCATGTATTGAAGATGTCTTGACACAACAGCAAGAGGTGAAAAGAAAATGCCAAGCATAGATATATGACCAAACAGGGGAATCAAACTGTCTTAGTTAAACTAATGTATTCATTTTTCAGTATCCAAGCAAGGAGTGAAGAATAAAGTGGATCATGGATTAAGGTCTAACTCACTATTTAGTTGGAATCCTTTTTAAAACAGAAAAGTTTAACCATGACATAAGGGCAACAACTTTAATATAGACCATCTATTATCATATGGAAACTATATCATCCAACACTGTAATCAATGGTGGTTTCAACATCTATTATCTAACACAAGAGTTGTTTACTACTAACCACATTTATATAATGCGTATCTAACTAATGACATACTTAGCTCTACACAACATTGTACTAACCATGTAATACCAAACTAAACAAAAACAGGCTAACCTAATAACTAAGCATATAATAATTAACACATGATTAAGCAAGCTAAAAACTAAAATAGAGCAAAAAAGGATAGAAGACTACTTAACCATAAACTTAACAGCCACAAACTAGAAACTGAAACAAGCTACATTGAAACCAAAGTGAGAAATAAGGGAAGAAAATTTCTTGGGACCTCTAAAACTATCATCAGTTTGAAAGACTTAGCAGTAGCTACAAACCAATTTAAAGTTACACCATATGCTAATAACTTGACTAGATATAGATTACAACAGCGACTAAATTAAAAATGGCAAAAGGGAAACAGGCTAATGTTTAACTTAAAACCAACATACACTTAGCTAAGCAGTAACTGCTTAGACCAAATTGAAATAATTGAAACCCATAAGCAATCAGCAATGTCTAATCAGTCCCATAGTTAAATCATTCGTTCGGTTGTCCAAGCATGAAACCCAAAACAAGTTAAAAGAAATCTATTAAGATTAAGCATAAGCAAGATTTAAACCTAACAAGCATGCTACAAGTATAACGCAAATTAAACATTAATCAAGAACCTCCAAACATGTCTTAAACTAAACTAAAACAGAACGAAAGTAATATAACAACAAACAACCAAATGAAACAACAAACTACGTCATATAAGCATTTGAGCACATTATAACGACAGTTGAACTAAACAACTAATTAAACACAGAAAACTCACTAGACACAAGAACTAGAAAATGAAAAAGGGCATGAAGTTTACCTTTTTTGAGTGCAGCGATCTGGGTACGGGGCCTCAATATCCACTCGAACACTCTCGAATCCGAACTTGTGATGCTCAGATTCAAAGCAATAGCAACGCAAACGAAAGCAGAAAAAATCAATTCGGTGTTCTTAACTCGATATTCAGAACTATTACCACTACAAATTGAGAATCTTTTTTTTTTCTTAGGGGATCTTTGGCCACTGAAAAAAACTTATTTTGTAGGGGGGTTTTTGGGGGTTCAAGAACTCATTTTTTGTAAGGGGATTCTTGCCATTTCAGAACCTGTCCTAAACGACTCAAGACAGGATTATTTATAGGGTGGATTAGGGTTTTCATTTGAGAAGAAGAGAGAGAGGAGCGTGGGGGACAGAGGGAAGTGGAAGGGAGCGGCGTGGGGGACAGAGGGAAGTGGGGAGGAGATGACGATGAAAGAGGGAGAGAAGAGAGAAAGGGAGGAGGAAAGAGAGAGGAGCAGGGGCGGCGGACGAAGTGGGAAAATGAGGGAAACCCTTTTAGGGTTTCCTTTGTTAAATGAAAAGGCAGGTCGGGTCGGGTAAATTCGGGTAATGGGCTGGGTATTGGGTTAAAATAATGGGCTGGTGGTTTGAAGATGTGGGCTGGGAATAAAATGTGGACTGGTCTGAAAATTGAGTTGGGGTGAACTAAAATAGGTAGTGGCCTATGAAAATTGTTTTGGGTTAATCCGAAAATATTGGGGGTGAATTGGGCTCGTATTTGAACTAATAATAATAATAATAATAATAATAATAATAATAATAATAATAATAATAATAATAATAGCTAGTAACTGTAATAGAATAATGAAACGCCGATATTGATAAGAGGCTAATAATTATAGTAAAAATATAAATATATTTTTTAATTTGCCAAAAAATATTAGAAGCGTAAATTGGTATTTCGGAGGAGAGGCGGGACAAAATTGGGTGTCAACAACTTGTCCCTCTTTGCCCGGTAATGATGAAAGAATTTTCGGGCAAAGACGTTGACTAGGCAGCCTATTTTGTCCCGGCTAAAGGAAATCTGAGAGGATTATGGGTAAAGAAAATTTGAGAGGATTACGGTCGAACTCCAGCCTCCGAGTTGCCTACATATCTCGGATTTGCAAGAGAATCAGGCCGCGTGTAGTTCATGGAAAACTACGACACCTTATGACTAACGAATCCCGATTGGTGCGAATCTTTGCAAAATATTGTCCCAGTGTCGAATTATGATGACACTGGTATTACGATAGAACTCGAGAATTCTGAAAAATTGAATTGCTGAAATGCAAGTAGAATACTTGTGATTGGAGCCGAGTGTTCGAGGTAGATCCTTGACCCGTGTCGGGAAGTCTGCTTATCCTTCCCAACGCATTGCCCCAGTTCGCTGCCGAAGAAATAGTTCCACGAGTTGATGTGTGATGCCAACTTTAAGATTGTCAAAAGCCACAAGCTAAAAACAAATGTTAGCAATAAAGAAATATATTTGTAAATAAGACAGGGTTGGAGAAGTTTACACTTGTAACCCCTGTTTCGAAAGTTGAATCCACAACATACTTTGGAGATGAATTAAATTTATGGCTTCCACTTGAAGAAGAATTAAGTCGACATGATATCCACGAAAGCTGAATCCACATCCACGTTTGTTTTTAAGGAAATCTAAAACTATGATGATGTCCGCTTTTGAGGAGGTCTAATTTATGATCACATTCAAATCCATATGTACAAAATCCATAGTGCGCAAATAGTAATCCACGTCCTCATTCACGGAATCCAGGCCCACATCATAAAACTCATGATGTAGAAAAATGAATTCATGTCCACGTCCAAAGATCCACCATGCCCAAATATAAATCCACATCCACGTCCTCATTCCATGGTACAAAAATATAAATCCACCTCCACTTTTTACAAATTTTAAGTGCAAAGAGATAAATCTACCTCCACGTCCACAAGATCTATAATGTAAAAATAAATCCACGTCCACGGAATTCACTGTGCTAGAATTTAAATCCATGTTTATGCCCAAAATCCACAATGCAAAACATAAATCCACGTCCACTTTCACGAACTTTATAATGTAGAAAAATAAATCCACTTCCACGTCCGCATTCCACGGTACAAAAATATAAATCCACATCAACTTCCACGGTACAAAAATATAAATCCACATCCACTTCCACGGTACAAAATATAAATCCACATCCACTTTCACGGTGCAAAAAGTATAAATCCACATCCACTTCCAGGGTACAAAATATAAATCCACATCCACTTTCACAAAATTTGTAATGCAAGAAAGATAAATCCACGTCCACGTCCCAATGTTCATAATGCAAAAAGATAAATCCACTTCCACGTCCACAATATTCACAATGCAGAAAATAAATCCACGTCCACTTCCACAAATTTTATAATGTAAAAAATAAAAATCCACTTCCACGTCTACATCCACGAAGTCATTCGTGCGAAAAATGATAGATCCACGTCTACTTTCACAAAATTTAGAATGCAAGAAAGATAAATCCACGTCCACAATGTTTATAATGTAAAAAGATAAATCCACTTCCACGTCCACAATATCCACAATGCAGAAAATAAATCCACGTCCACTTCCACAAAATTTTATAATGTAAGAAATATAAATCCACTTCCACGTCCACATCCGCGAAGTCATTCGTGCGAAAAATGATAAATCCACGTCTACTCTCACAAAATTTATAATGCAAGAAAGATAAATCCACGTCCACGTCCATGTCCACAATGTTTATAAGATAAATCCACTTCCACGTCCACAATATCCACAATGCAGAAAATAAATCCACGTCCACACAATCTACGATATTGAAATATAAATCCACGTCCGTTCTCACAATTTGTAATGTAGACATCCACGTTTATGTCCACATCCACAAAACCATTCGTGAAGAGATATAATTCCACATCCATGTCCCGTTGTGACGGAAGTTAAATCTACAATTGTCCCCACGATTTAACATATGATGCAAGATTTCGATCCTGTCATCTCATTAAATACCACATTCTAAAAAGAACTTGTTAGCAACTTGAAATAAATAAATATGTATGAAGTGATGATAAAGTCGAGGAATTTAAACCGATAACAGGTGACCATGTCCGTATCCACTTTGAAAAAGGTTAACTCCACGATCATGTGCCCTTGGTCCCTCGAGAAATGCCACGAGCTAAAACAACTGTTAGTGGTAAGAATTTGTAAATAGCTGGGTTTGAAAGAATTACGCTCACAGCCCTTGGTTGAGAAGATAAATTTATGTCCACTGTTGCGATCAAAATTTCGTGAAGACTGGAACAACGTCCACCGTTTAGCGCAAGCTAATTTTACATCCACATTGAAGAATATTTGCCTTTTTGAAAAATGCTAACTCTTCGTTCACGTCCATAATTAAAATTTGAAGAAGAGTCAAATACGCGCCACGTCCATGTTAATTGAAACCTGTCTCATCAAAGAAAATTTATGGGTTTAAAGAAAATTGGTTGATTTGTGCTTGTTGGGGAACTTGGTCCTTGAATTGATTCTTGTCTCGGTCGCGTTCACGTTCTTCGAGGCCCCACCAGATATTTTGCTTTGCCAAGGAGTTTCAGTAATAAGTAATAAAGAGTGTAGTTTGAAAATAAGAGTAACAAGATTTGGTTGACTTCGAAAGGGAATACTTAGTGGCTATAATAGATAAAATGATTGTGAAGATTCGAATTCAAACTTATCAACATTTTTATAAAGATATGGGCGAACTTCATTTAAGACCATTTTTGTGCTACTTCTAAAAAATTGTCCCAGTTTCCAGTCCTGGAGGCGCTTGGTTCTAAACAATTGAAAAGTGAGAACTTATAATGAAAGTTTTTGGAAGTGATTTGACCGATTTCAAAAATTTGTCCCAGTTTCAAGATACTAGGACACATGAATTTAAACAATGAGAAGACCAAAATCTTATATAAAAATCCTTATGTATCTCATAGGGACCAAAATGGTTGGACAAACCGAAGATATTGAAAATTTTAAAATAGAAGGGCCGAACCCGCCTCGGGTTGCCTACGTATCCCAAAGGAATCAGGCCAGACATAGTTCGTGAGTAAAAAATAAAAACTTTTGATTTTTTTTTTATTTAAAAGGAGGGTCGAACCCGATGTGGGTTGCCTACGTATCCAAAAGGAAATCAGGCCGCACGTAGTTCCAACCCACAAAACAAAGACACTGAAATGTTTTGAAAAGAGTGGTCGAACCCGATATGGGCTGCCTACGTATCCAAAAGGAAGTCAGGCCAAACGTAGTTCATTACCCACAAAACAAAGACACCGAAATATTTTTAAAAGAGTGGCCGAACCCGATGTGGGCTACCTACGTATCCAAAAGGAAGTCAGGCCAAGCGTAGTTCATTACAACAACTGACAAAGTCTTAATTTAGAAAGGCCGTAACAAAACATAGAAGAGACATGACAAAAAAACAAAGGTTCTAGCTTATGCCTCCAGCCTATTACAAAAGGAAATTTAAACTTAAATTACTGAAACTCCCGGCGAACCGGGCTAAGATAAGAGTCCAATTCTTCAACTCAGGTCCTGGCTCGGCAGCCCATAAGGTCGATGTTGCAGCGATGTCTTCAATTACTACAGCATGATCATCTTCATCTTTCACGAACAATTTCTTGATCCCTTCCACAATATCATCATAGGCAACTTCAACAGTCAAATCTGAAGTTTTGGAGATGACGAGTTTTGAGAAAGTCTGATCAATGGCAGGAATGGGTTTTGGCAAGAAAATCTCCTTTCCTTTATTCTTTCGTGCTTTCTTCACTTCTTTCTCAGTTGGTTCATATCCCAAACCAAAAGTAAACTGTTGTGCAGGGAGAACTACAGGCTCAACCCGCCCATTTAATGTCTTCCCTAACCTAAATCCTGGTTGGTACCCATTTTTCAGCATTTCCTTTGCAACCATGATTGTGGCGCATGACCTTTTTGATTCTTGAGTTTGACACACTTCACCCACTCTAGTAACATTCACAACCTCCCAAGCATGGTAAGTTGTTCCATCAAACCCTTCTGTTGCCTCGATGAATGGGATAGATTGCTCTCGATAGATAGACGTGTCACCTTCTCCATGCATGCATATTTGTTGTTGATCCCACTCAAATTTGACAGTCTGGTGCAAAGTAGAGGGCACAGCTCCAGCCATATGGATCCACGGTCTTCCTAACAACATGTTGTATGTCGTGGAGATATCAAGTACTTGAAAATTCATGATGAACTCAACAGGTCCAATCAGCACGTTCAACTCTATTTCTCCAATAGGACGCCTTTGAGCCCCATCAAATGCTCGAATATTCATATCACTTGTCTTGAGCTCGCTAATATTATATCCGATCTTCTTCAGACTTTTTAGTGGACAAATGTTAAGTCCAGAGCCTCCATCAATCAACACCTTAGACACAATCATGTTGCGACACTTGACAGTTATATAGAGTGCTTTGTTGTGACTACATCCCTCTGGTGGCAGTTCTTCATTATCGAAGCTGATTCGATGACTGTCAAGCACGCGCCCAACTATCCCAGCTAACGTCTCACTAGTTGTTTCGCTTGGAACATATGCTTCACCCAAAATCTTCAAGAGTGCATTTCTGTGTACATCTGAACTTAAAACCAAAGAAAGGATAGGAATCTGGGCATTGGTCTTTTTCAACTGATCAACAACTGAGTACTCACTAGCCTTAATCTTCCTAAAATTCTTCTGCCTCAGTTTCTGTCTTGACCCTTTTGGGGGGCACATTGCTTTCTTTAGTTCGCCTCAATCTAGCTAGCTCTTCAGGGGTATAGCACCTTCCGGACCTTGTCATTCCTGACGTCTTAGTCTTGTCAGGGATCGTTTCCTTTTCTCGACATTCCATCACAGCTTGTTGATAATTCCATGGTACGGCTTTGGTATCGAGTACTGGCAACTGATTTGGCGTTTGAACTACCTCCACAGGGGTTGATGAAGCTCCTAATATCTCGACAGGCACAAAACCTCTTATCAATATAGCCGGAGAAGCAACGGCTATAAGACCATGATCTTCCACGCTATTCACAGGCACTATGAATTTGGCTGGATCGTCATCATTTTCATCTATTCCGATCATATTTATCGTGGCCCCATTATGGGTCGGGAGTGGATTGTTAACCACGTTTGGTGCTGGTTGTTTGACCATGATTTGTTTTGCTTCAATAATATCTTCAGCCTTGTGTTTCAATGCGTAACAACGATCAGTGGAATGGCCTTTTACCCTCGAATGATATGCACATTTTTTAGTGGGATCAAAACTTCTAGGTAGTGGATCTGGAATTCTACCTTCCACAGGATATAATAAGCCTGAAGCTTGCAGTCTTTCAAAAACAACGCTCAATGGCTCTCCCAATGGTGTAAAATTGCGGAAAGGTCTATTTGGGCGAGGTGCGGATGCATTGTTTGGATGATGAGATTGTGATGGTGGAGCTGGGTATGTTGGTGGTCGTGGAGCTCGGTATGTTGGCTATGTGTTGTAGACGGGGTAGGAAATTTGTGGCGATTGAGGCGGGTAAGATGACAAATCTTGGTTGTATGGATGTGACGAATATTGGAAATATTGTGAGTGGAGAGCGTTAGACTTATATCGCGGAGGTTGTTGATGGTGGTATGAGGTGCTTCCTAGAGCCATTACCGCTGCCGCGTCCTTTTCCTTTTTCTTTCCATTTCTAAGAGCACCAGTTTGTATGGCCTTACTAGTAGACTGCAATGCTGCTAGACTTGTTATTCTCCCTGCCTTAATGCTATCTTCAATCATGTCCCCGACTTTGATCACTTTTGCAAAAGTTTTTCCGCCCATTGTCACCAAACGTTCATAGTACTCTGGTTCTAGTGCCTGAATGAAGAAAGTAACCATTTCTGTTTCCTCCATGGGCGGGTGTACCCTAGATGCTTCCTCCCTCCACCGTATAGCATATTCTCGGAATGATTCGGTTAACTTCTTCTTTAACTTTGTAATTGAGATTCTGTCAGGAGCGATCTCAACATGAAACTTGTAATGATCCACAAAAGCATTTGCCAAGTCATCCCAAGTACGCCATTTGGTTGTATCTTGCTTGGAATACCATTCCAAAGCTTTTCCACTCAAACTCTGATTAAATAGTTTGACTCTTATCCCTTCATTCTTCCCCACACCAATCAACTTTTCACAATAGACCTTCAAATGGAAGAAAGGATTTCCTGACCCACCAAACTTCTCAAATTTTGGAATCTTGTAACCTGGTGGCAATTCAACCTCAGGAAATGCACATAATTCTTCATATCTCACGCTTTGGTTACTTCCGAGTCCGCGCAAACTTCTCATGGCATCTTCCAAACTTTTGAGCTTTCTATTTATCATTTCATCAGTAACTGCCCTTGCCTCCTTCTCGACTTCGACATAATGATCAACATCTGCGTGACATTGTCCTTGGGTTTGTGTCACGGGTGGAGCTGTGGTATAAGTATATACCGGCGGAACTTGATGCGCATTGGTAACATCATGTGTCGGCGGTATGAACTGAGCCTTTGAAGAAGCGGTTGTAAACAAAAGAGGAGAATTTTGAGTAACTAGGTGGGCAAGGGGTTCAGAATGAGCTGGTTGAGAAGTGGTAAAATAGTTTGCTTGGTTAAGTTCATCCAAATTTGGGAATGGAGGTGGCATAGGCAAAGTCTGACGAACCCCGTGAGATGGAGTCATATGTGGCGGAGTTTGAGAAAATGATCGATTTTGAAGTACCATGTGACTTAATTCAGCAACTCGTCGCTCCAGACGAGCAATGATCTCCAAATGTGTTTCTGGTTCATTAGAGGATGTGGGATCACTCGTGATCGGTAAACTAAGAGATGACTCAGATGAAGTGGTTGCATTGATCAAACTTTGCTCCATTTTAGAACGAGTCTTTTTAGTTAACCAGGTGATTAGTGATGAGTCAGAGTCTGATTTCTTAGCTTTAGACCGTGTGAAATATGGATGCTCCGCCAGTTCCCCTTTAGCACAAGTCAACCTTTTGTTTTGAAAATGAGTTTAAAAGAAAAAAAAAAGATAAAACAAGAAAGAAAAAAGAAAACGAGTAAGTATAGTGTAAGGATATGTTATTGCACATAAACACATTATTGCACATAATACATCGCGTTCTATAATGCAAGGGACCTCTTTATGCCAGAGGTAGGCCTAACGAACATTTGAAGGACAAACATGTCTTTTATGTATCATTCCATAACTCTTCCTAAAACTAATTTACAAGAATAATAAAAATTTATTACATGCTAGTTTAATAATACAATTCAAAGTTAATCTAAGATATCTAACACTTCATCTCCACTAATTTCTTTTAGTTGTCTTCAACCCTCCGGCATTAATTGGATGCTCCACGACAACCTGCAACAAAATGTCAGTTTTTTCCTGAAATATTTATCTATAGAGTACTAGGTCCACATATTCCACATATTTGTCCTTCAAATAATGCACATAGATAGTGAATAGTGTCACTTAGAGTCATAGACTAATTTGAACATTTGGTAAGGTTGACTAATGAACTTAATACACCAAGGGTATTAAGCCTCCTAGGTTTAAAATGATGCATGTCCTTACAAGGTTTTGGTTTTCGCTCTACCTAAGTAGACTAAGAGTTGTTTTCCTATGATACAAGGCTCCCCCAAGCGGACAACTTGGGAGTGGAAAGTCCGTGGCCGTCGACTGCACCGCCGATCGACTAAATCCACAAGATCGATCCAACTAAAAGGGAATTTAGTAGTGCACGGCCGCGAACCGCGAAACCGCTTTAAGTGTGTGAATTTTTCAGGAGTGGAGGAAATATGAACGGAATGCCATTTTAAGGAAAGCAGTACCATAGAAAATTTGTCATAATAAAACAGTCATTTAAAAGCACCTAAGAAAACAATAAAGCAAAAATAAAGGCAAAACACCCAAAACATCCAATTAATTAATTACTAAAAAGTTGTTATGGTTAAGAACCTAAAGGTCCCCAGCAGAGTCGTCAAGCTGTTACACCCCGTTTTAACAGGGTTAATTTAGGAGTACAACATATTGGTGATTACTATTTGTTTTATTTAAGGAGTCGCCACCTAATTAATTTAACGGTGAATTAGGACACCTAGATGTTAACTAAGGTAAAGTTAAAACTAAACCTCCGTTAATAGTCTGCTTAACCAATGTGATTCCAGGTAAGGGCTCTATATTATCCTAAAGGGAAGGGGTTAGACATCCTTTAGAATCCGTTAACTACGGTTGTCCGGCCAAACTTAGGTTAATTAATTTAGATTAAATATAATGCTTAAATCTTAAGAAAATAGGTTGTAAATGTTATGAAGGTTTTGAAGGAAAACATATGCTATTTGAACTAACTTGAAGAAATACATAGTAGTCCATTTAAAAATAAAACTTATAAATGTTGTTAAGCTTTGAATAATAACTTTATTTTAAAAAATGAGACTTGCAAAATATAATGATTTGTATATAAATAGAAGCTTTTTAAGAGAAAACCTAGCCAATTTAACTTGGAATAAAATGATATTATATGAGTATAGTGGTGTAGGAAATCTAGGCTTGTTATGAATAGAATGCAAAAGATTTAAAATAATGTAAATGAAGCTTTAACATTCAATTGGTTAGATATGCTTACTTAATCTAAACAATTTTATAAATAGAATGCAAAAGGTGATGGGTTTTCTTTCTCTTTCTTATTAACTTTATTTAACTATGTTCGGCTCAAAATATGTATAATCGAATTAATCTAAAATGTTTATAAAATATACTTGGATTAATATTTGTATGTTAGTGACGTTTAATTTTCCAGTATGGTAATAAATAAAACATAATTCCATTGATTCAAAATATTCTATTTTTTAAAATCAATTGTTCTGAAAGTAAATATTAAGATACTGTAAATAACTTTAATGTAAGAGAAGAAAACGAAACTTATGTTATTAATTGAGTTTCTCTCTTAAATTTACTACCCATTATACTAAAGCTAACCCACTAAATTTGCTAAGGTTCACCTAAATTAAGAAAATAAAAAGAGTTAGTTGCATAATACAAATAAAAATGCAAAAGATAAAATAGAGGAGCAAGCAAGTTAAAATGGGCTCAGCCCATTTTCAAGACTGCTGCTGCTGTTTTTTTTATTGGGCTGTGACCCAGAACTTCATTTTTATTCCTTTGGCTGCGGACAGAACTGGACAGAGGGGGAAATCGTATTTCGTTGGGCCTTGGCCCAACACCGAATGCGGGAGACGCGTCCCACGGACTCGTATGCGAAGGTCATGCATAAAAATGAAATGGAAAAGATTAGTATATAATGAATGACGAAGGCTTAAATAAAGGAACTAGGTACACAGCTTGAATTAGCACACAACACAATAAAAGGACACTTAGAGAGCAAAAGTTCAATGAAGAAACCAGGAAAGAAATACAACTACAAATAGGCCAGTTTTAACCCTTGTCCCAAATAGAAAAAGAATGCAATCGCTTTTTGTCATGTAAACACACATAGTCATACATTTTATCCAGGCTTACATGACCCAGACAAAACGTTATCATGCCTAGTTTAGACAAACATACCCCTTTCTTATCCTCTGGAGACAAGCATGATCAGATTCTGATCATTGGACTACTCTAAAATATTTTATTATCCATTTGCATAAACTGAAGAGAGACAAAGTTGTGCAAGAAAAACCAAAATGCATCACAATAATAAGGCAACATGGTTGGTATGCTAGTTAGCATGTATCATCATTTGAAATACTTTAAATGATCATTCATTCAGACAAGGTTCAGTAACCAAACTCTCATGTATTGAAGATGTCTTGACACAACAGCAAGAGGTGAAAAGAAAATGCCAAGCATAGATATATGACCAAACAGGGGAATCAAACTGTCTTAGTTAAACTAATGTATTCATTTTTCAGTATCCAAGCAAGGAGTGAAGAATAAAGTGGATCATGGATTAAGGTCTAACTCACTATTTAGTTGTAATCCTTTTTAAAACAGAAAAGTTTAACCATGACATAAGGGCAACAACTTTAATATAGATCATCTATTATCACATGGAAACTATATCATCCAACACTGTAATCAATGGTGGTTTCAACATCTATTATCTAACACAAGAGTTGTTTACTACTAACCACATTTATATAATGCGTATCTAACTAATGACATACTTAGCTCTACACAACATTATACTAACCATGTAATACCAAACTAAACAAAAACAGGCTAACCTAATAACTAAGCATATAATAATTAACACATGATTAAGCAAGCTAAAAACTAAAATAGAGCAAAAAGGGATAGAAGACTACTTAACCATAAACTTAACAGCCACAAACTAGAAACTGAAACAAGCTACATTGAAACCAAAGTGAGAAATAAGGGAAGAAAATTTCTTGGGACCTCTAAAACTATCATCAGTTTGAAAGACTTAGCAGTAGCTACAAACCAATTTAAAGTTACACCATATGCTAATAACTTGACTAGATATAGATTACAACAGCGACTAAATTAAAAATGGCAAAAGGGAAACAGGCTAATGTTTAACTTAAAACCAACATACACTTAGCTAAGCAGTAACTGCTTAGACCAAATTGAAATAATTGAAACCCATAAGCAATCAGCAATGTCTAATCAGTCCCATAGTTAAATCATTCGTTCGGTTGTCCAAGCATGAAACCCAAAACAAGTTAAAAGAAAACTATTAAGATTAAGCATAAGCAAGATTTAAACCTAACAAGCATGCTACAAGTATAACGCAAATTAAACATTAATCAAGAACCTCCAAACATGTCTTAAACTAAACTAAAACAGAACGAAAGTAATATAACAACAAACAACCAAATGAAACAACAAACTACGTCATATAAGCATTTGAGCACATTATAACGACAGTTGAACTAAACAACTAATTAAACACAGAAAACACACTAGACACAAGAACTAGAAAATGAAAAAGGGCATGAAGTTTACCTTTTTTGAGTGCAGCGATCTGGGTACGGGGCCTAATTATCCACTCGAACACTCTCGAATCCGAACTTGCGATGCTCAGATTCAAAGCAATAGCAACGCAAACGAAAGCAGAAAAAATCAATTCGGTGTTCTTAACTCGATATTCAGAACTATTACCACTACAGATTGAGAATCTTTTTTTTTTTCTTAGGGGATCTTTGGCCACTGAAAAAAACTTATTTTGTAGGGGGTTTTTGGGGGTTCAAGAACTCATTTTTTGTAAGGGGATTCTTTCCATTTCAGAACCTGTCCTAAACGACTCAAGACAGGATTATTTATAGGGTGGATTAGGGTTTTCGTTTGAGAAGAAGAGAGAGAGGAGCGTGGGGGACAGAGGGAAGTGGAAGGGAGCGGCGTGGGGGACAGAGGGAAGTGGGGAGGAGATGACGATGAAAGAGGGAGAGAAGAGAGAAAGGGAGGAGGAAAGAGAGAGGAGCAGGGGCGGCGGACGAAGTGGGAAAATGAGGGAAACCCTAAAAGGGTTTCCTTTGTTAAATGAAAAGGCGGGTCGGGTCGGGTAAATTCGGGTAGTGGGCTGGGTATTGGGTTAAAATAATGGGCTGGTGGTTTGAAGATGTGGGCTGGGAATAAAATGTGGACTGGTCTGAAAATTGAGTTGGGGTGAATTAAAATGGGTAGTGGCCTGTGAAAATTGTTTTGGGTTAATCCGAAAATATTGGGGGTGAATTGGGCTCATATTTGAACTAATAATAATAATAATAATAATAATAATAATAATAATAATAATAATAATAATAATAATAATAATAATAATAACAATAATAGCTAGTAACTGTAATAGAATAATGAAACGCCGATATTGATAAGAGGCTAATAATTATAGTAAAAATATGAATATAAATATATTTTTTAATTTGCCAAAAAATATTAGAAGCGTAAATAGGTATTTCGGAGGAGAGGCAGGACAAAATTGGGTGTCAACAATAACAAGTGCTCAATTACGTTGGCCAGTAGCAAAACATGTCGGGTTTTTTCGGATTATGGAATAAGTGATTACTGATCGAATATAACAAGGGCATATACGAAGGTTTGGGTACAAACAATACACATGGAATGCTCAACAAAATCCAATAACAACCAATTTGCAAGATTCCATTAAAGATTTTTCCATTTCATAAAATTCCGACTGTGGGGGATACATCAGTACATCAGAAAAAGCAGAAGAAACCCTACTCTACGACCAGTAATTGGAAAACAAAAGTAAGGCAGCCATACCCTTACTCAACCTAACAAGTCGGAGGATGAGATCTCCGAGTCTATCCACGGGATGCAGCAATGACGGGTGATACCGATTAGATGTCCCCGTGACTTGCACCAGAGGTGGACGACCCGGGGATATCCAATCCCGGTAAATCTTCTTCATCGAACACAATCACTAGTGTAGTTTCACCCGAAGGCATTTCCCGACGGCTCCCCATAATATGGCGAGTTCGAACTCGAGATCCAACCCCTGAATGCACAATGGGAAAACTTCCAGCCTCCCTGCGTCTAGGTGGCCTCGGTGGAGCGGGTGTTCTTCTTCCCCGAACTATGTCTTCGGCTACCGATTTTCCTTTGGAAGCCCTCCTCGTCCGAAGTCCTAGAAACCAAAGGTATTGAGTTAAGATATAATACAGGGAACTAGGGATCGAAACGATCAGATTAAGAAGTTACCATGGTCTTTGCCTTTCCACCCTTCAGGTGCCATTCTTCTCCAAGAACGGCCTAAGCTACGAGAAGCCCGGAGAAGGGTAATCACCCACTCAAAAATAGCAGTTTCGAGCGTGGGCTCAACTGGATCCGGTGAAGGGTTCGACACTTTGGGAAAATCGACACATGATGGACGACGAAGCTGAACCGTGCGTATCATCACGAACCGGTTAAGCCATCCTCGATCATAATCGTCTTCAGGGTCGATTAGGGGTCGGCTTCCCCTGGGAAGCAACTGAACAATTCCCCCTCGGATCACCCGAGGTATATATAAATGAAGCAAATGATCGAGGGTAAAAGCGACTCCAGCCGCATTGGCCAACTTTTCAATACAGAATACGAGCCTCCAAATTTGCAGGGTGATCTGCCCGATACATATTCGATATCGACGGCAGAAGTCCTCGATTATCCTATGAACAGGGAGGGTGAACCCTATGGCAAAGGGATACGTGTATGATAACGAGTAGCCGGCCACGTGATGATTTATTTTCACACCCTCCCTAACGGGAAGAAGGTCGACGTGTGCGCCTAGATGACAATCTTCCCTAACCGTAGTAATGGCGCTATCACCGATACAAGATTTGAAATATTCCACCAGGTCAAGATGGTGAAGGACTTTGCAGTCATTCGTATAAATAAAACCCGACGGAACAATACCAGCAGCAATAGATTCTAACTCCCTATCAGAGCCAGCGGCTCCAGTCGATGGCATGAACGAATGCTGATCTTCACCCTGAGTCAACAACGGTACGTAAGCCATGATCGTGGAAGGTCTTCCTTAACAAAAGGTATTCTCACCCTGGAACAAAAAGATTGAAGATCCGAAGAGTATTATGGGCTCAATGCAGGAATATCAGTAGGTTTTGAGGTGGAACAAAGTAAGGTTTGAAGAAGTGCAGATGCATGGAAAAGAAAGAAGACATGGGCTTTATATAGAAAGAGATTGAAGAGATCTTGTAGCATATCAAGGATTCTGATAAGGAGGATTCCCCAAAAAGATTTGACGGCTGGGTAATAATGACCTAGCATCGGGCAGAGTGAGATTTGACTTAAAGGTCCCGTCCCAGGTAATTGAAGGCGGCTGCTCAGTTTGTTTGGGTCCATTCCCCGCCGTCAGTAATTATACCTCGGGAAATGGGGGGACTATCCGTATATGGGTAAAACCGAGGATACGTGCACGCTCGGTTTCCCGTTATTATGGATATATTCGGTCACGGTACGACCGTCTCACTGGGAATGAGGCTTCGAGTTCGGGCCGGGATGAGGCGATGAAGGAAGCGCAATTGACTGCCATCTGTGGGAGACCGAAATATCCGTCCTCAACCGGATATTTCGGCGTCGATCTCGACAATACAACTGTCACCAGATTTACTTGCTTTATTTAGAATTGTACTAGGGTTGAAACTCCTCTACTATATAAAGAGGAGGTTATCATTCATGAAGGGGGTTGGTAATAGCAAGGAGAGAAATAGTTTACATCAACAATCATAAGAATCTTATTAAATCAGTTCCCATCTGTTCTTAAGTTCATTTTTATTATACCTCGTGAGAGCTTGTAACAAAAGGGTATCGACCTTGGTTTCTATACCCGCGGTCATACGTATTTAACAATTGGTTAGATCTGCTTCTCTGTTCATTTTATGGCATATCTCGCTATTTAATCTTGAATTGAATTTAGCCACATATCTTTGACATCACGTACAAATTTAATTGTTCTCCATTTTAAGGTTAAACAAACACCAAATATGTTTTCATAAAATATTCCCCGCAGACGTTGAAATTATTTCCAAAGACTAGTTTCACAAAAACTGGATTCAAATGCCACCGTAACTAAAAGGGAAATGTTGAAGACATTGAGAAGAATTTGTTGGACATGTCTATGAGTTATCACATGCGTTAGGCAGTAGATCAGTTGTCGACCCTTAGCAGCAAATTGCGCTTCAAAATTTCAATTCACTGTCCCATCGGATAGTCACCTTCAAACAGCATTTTTAATATATTGAGTTTAACTCTGTATGCGCTGATATTTATATTTATGTTTTTTTATCGTCAATATAAATAATTTTTATATTATCAGATCATTTTTATTTAATGTAACAACTTAATCGATACTAACATATTTTATTTTTTTAATTTCAAATCTCATATTTTAAAGAGATCTACTTATAGATATACATTGAGTGATCTGATAGTATAAAAAATTAATAATTTTATATTTATTATAAGATATGTAAAAGAAAATTACAACTGACCCTCCTTAAAAGGCGAACTTAGTAGTTAGTACTTTGAAAATGCGATAAATTACATGTTATATAATAGGTTAAAATACGTATTCAGTCCCTCCGTTCCACTTTATTTCACAATATTTTCTTAGTATAAGCCCATTCCAAAAACAGTAACGGCGCATTTCTATATTTTTAATGAGAATTTTTATAGTCAGACAAATGCAGTGACGTGTTTAAGATAACATGTTTCAATAAATTTAAAAATATAACATTCACGTTTAAGATCATAAATTTTAAAATTTTGTATTTTGCTTGAGAGAGAGAGGAGAATAATTCTTTTCAAAAAGAAAAGTGTTATAGTATCAGGGGTTGTTTGGTGAACAAGGATAATCATGTAAGGCCATTTCCAATCTTGCACCATTTTTTGCACCAAATGCTATTTTGGTGCAAAAAATGGTGTTTTGGAGCTCCAAACTTGCACTATTTTTTGTACCAATTTGGTACATGAATAGTATTGCACCAAATTTGGTGCAACACTATTCATCTACACCATTACTGTTCATTAATATTTTATTATTATTTTTTAACACTTTTAATTTAACATATTATAAATTTTAATTTTTACATTTAGATTCCTAATATACCTATTCATCTACACCATTACTATTCATTGATATTTTATTATTATTATTATTATTATTATTATTATTATTATTATTTTATATAACACTTTTAATTTAACATATTATAAATTTTAATTTTTACATTTAGATTCCTAATATACCTAATTAATTTTTATGTAGTATCTTACAATATTAATTTTACATCTTAATTTTGGAGTGTAAGTTTTATAAATTAATTTTCGTATATATTATTTTTATATAAAATTGTGAGTTAATTTTATTATAAGTTATAATTGTACAAAAAACATATAACCATCACAAAAATGAAAAGTGCAAATATAAAATATAATATGTTGTTAATAATATGCCGTCGTGTTTTTGGAGAAAAGAAGTGCTACATGATATGTTAACTACATGTATTATACTGCACAACATGATAATCGAGGATGAGCGTGATCTTAATGCACCAATTCAAGATGCTTGGGAAGGTCCAACTCCAACAGTAGAAATGGTAGTTGATGAAAATTACCGATTTGAACAATTTTTAGCTCGACACAGAAAAATTAAGAACAAAGATGCTCATTTTGCACTTCGTAATGCATTAACAGAGCATTTTTGGGAGCAACGTACTAATCATGGAAGTTGAATATATATGTAGAAATTAAAATAAATTCTACCTTAATGTATATTTATTTAATTATATTTTATCAATGATTTCACTTTATTTGAATTATCCATTAATATGTATAACGTATAATATTTTCTTACAATTTATATTATTTAAAAATTTGTGGTATAAAATAATTTTATATTAAATGGTTATATAACAAAGGATTATGAATTACATGGGATGGATATGTAAAAAAGAAAAAAAAAGGATTTGTTTTATGAAATTAAAAAATAAAATTTAAGTAAAAGAAAATAATATAATATTGAAGAGAGAGAAGAATATAAAATGAATATTCTTTTTTGGTGTAAAAAATAGTGCAATGGGTTAGAGTTAATTTGCACCATTTTGGTGCAAAAAATGGTGCAATGGGTTGGAGATGCCCTAAGTATGATCCTGAGGTTATAATCCTACATCCTATATGGAATAGCTGGATAATACTAATTTAAGTATAGAATACTTCTACTGATTTTAGTTAATATCAATAACCAAGGGTTGATTTCTCATATGATCATTCAACTAAAGTTATTATCTTAGAAAGTCACATTTCTTCTTGATTTCAATTTTTTTAACAAAGAAAATAACTTTTTGAAATGATATCTACTAGTTGAGTAGTGATCATCTGAGTAATCAACTCCAATAGCCAAACACTAGATAAATCAGGATTAATATCCTAATCCCAGTAATCAAACGACCCTTAAATGTACCTAAGTGAAATCCTATTTATTTCCTTGTAACTCTTATCTTTCAAGATGAAAAGATGATTCATAGAATTCAACAAAACCTAATTTACTTCATTCTGTTAAATCCAACCAAATAATTGTGCTTTAGTTTGTATGATTGTCATCTGCGTTAAGGCCACATGTTACTTTCTCCACCAACTTATTATTTTCAAGATTTAGCCTACTACTTGTACTTAACAATATGAACTAAAAGAGCTTTACTATGTTTTTGCAGCTTTTAGCACACCTTGTGACCTTAAAGAAGCGAAAAAAGTACCTCGTTAATAGAAAACAACGTTGTCTGAGATTAGTTTTGATTTAGCTACTTAAAGAAGTGACTACTTCTGCCTATGCAAACAGTAACTAGAAAAAGAAACAAGTGTAGTCATGTCTTTTTCTATACTATGTATTGATCTTCTTTTGATAGTAATTTTAGTTAAAGAGTCAAATCACTAGGTTAAAAATTAAAGCATGTCAAGTATTATCATCAGCATGTATATCTTGAAATAGTCTTTTCGCCATACTACATACTAACTGATTGAAAAAAGAAGAGGAAAAAAGTTTTGACTGATGTGAGAAGATTGTTAAAGCATGTTAATTTCACCAGTACAAGTAACAATAACAAGATTTACCCACCCTATTCGTGAAAACCGGAACTTCATGTGCACCTGTCCCTTAATCCATTGGAGTTTTAATTTCTATGTATTAGTAGTGTAAATAATAAAAATGATAACTAGCTTATTGTCATATGATAAACTATAGTGATAGTGCAGAAATCTTTTGTACCGTCAATATATATACTATGTTTCAATTTGCGTGACATAATTTAAATCGGGAGTAAGAAATAAATAATGATTTTTGAAATTAATGATCTAAAAAATGTCATAACATTTGTATGAGCTTACAACTTTTGAAACTTACGGCCTTAAACGTGCTTTAACATATATGTAATTATAAAACTTTGTCATAAAGGGTACAACAGAAAGTATAACGTTACTTGTTTTTCAAATTTATTCTTTTAAGAATAGACTAAAAATAATATGATGTCACATAAAATTAAAGCAGAGGGAGTAACTTAAAACGAATTGATATTTACAACTTAAATATCTATAATATACATTAGTTGGTAAGTTGGTTCAAATGATAACTATTTTATTATCACAAGTTAAACAATATTGATGTTGTTAAAATCTTTAACCATGATAATTAATTAAGTTACTTTCACAAGCTAAAGTTAATTCAATCTAGTATAGATTTACGTACTACATCTACTGTTTTCATTTCTTTTCACACTTGACACCCCCCCCCCCCCCCAAAAAAAAATCCCCCACCCCACTGTTAATGTCAATTAATCAGATAATAGCGCCAGCTTCTTTTCGACTTCCTTTTTTAACTTTAACTACTCCTAAATTTTTGACATTCTAAGGCAGATATTACTTGTAAAGAGTTGTGATCTTTATATGAGTTTTAAAATATCATCACATAACAAATTTAAAGAAAATTTTAATTTAAAACGATTTAGTATACTATTGAAAAATGAAAATGGTCGATTTCCATGGGAGGGATCGTATTTGGTATTTATATCATATCAGTGAACGATGAAAAAAATATTATCCAAGTTTTTTGAAAATTTTATATATTTTGCTCAAGATAAACTAAAGGGATAATTTCGGAGACCCTCCCCTCAGGTTTGGCCTCATAACACTAATATTCCTTGTGGTTTATAATATCACGCTAATTTTCCTTATTTTATTTCATTTTCTTAACAATATTTCAGGAAATTACTTTAGGATGTGGTAGTTCAATAGGGTATGGTGTGTTGGTTATGAATCGACAAAGAGATGATTTGGTCAAAATTCCAAACTCCCAAGGGATATATGTCTAACATATGTCAACTATGAAGAGATATAACAGAATCACAAAGATTGAACGTTGAAATCACTTTTAGGTACAAAGAAGTTTGAAATAATAGAGCACTATTCATGCAAATTGCACTTTAAAAAAGAAGATCTAATAAAGAGAGAGAAATTAAAGCACTTTGTTCTGACTATCCCAGACGATAGACTACAGTAATTATTCTCCATTTAAGCAAACAAAATGAATCCTAGGAAGAGAAACAACGTAAGACCCCAACTATTAATTGGTTCTGAAAGTATAACCAACGACGTTCATATATCTGCTTCGAGTTCAGTGAAAAATTAATCTTCTATCAAGGATTACAATTAAAATAGGAGAAAAAAATTATGAAAAGGTTATATACTTCATTTACGAATTTTGTATATTATTTATTGCATGCAGATCTCTTATTAAAAAATATCATAATATATCATTAAAAAGTTATTATAATGAATCATAAAAATCGATATCCCCTGTTCGTTTAATTTACACTCCATTTGACACATTCCCATTTTTTTTTTTTTCGACACTTCTTTTCAAACCTCTCACAATATTTTGACACTCTGCTAATGATATTAAAAAGTCCCACTCCCACTCCTACTACATATAACATAATTCTATATAATTTTAAGAACTTTTAATAATTCAGTTCATTAATTATTCAAATTTATGAGTACTCTAAAGTGAAGTTCTCTATATTAAAAAGATAGCTTAATTTTTTTTATTTTTATAACGGCTCTATCTGAACTCACTAGCTTGACTAATTCAAAATTGCAACATGCAAGTCCAATAAAGGGGGAAACGTTTTCTATCAGAAATTTTCTATTGTCAGGTCTCGAACCTAATGGCGGATCCACTCCCATCCAAGGATAGTAAATTGACCACCCCCGCGCCCCCCGGCCTTAGCTAGAAAATTACACTATGTAACTAGGGAAAAACAATCATTTACATATATCAGTAAGTTTTAATTCCTTTGGCTTGTTTTTGTGTTTGATTACCTTTTATATTTTGACTCATCTTAGTGAAGAATTTGACTCATCACAGCTCGAACCTCAGTTCTCTAGTTAAGGATACAACAACAACATACCAAGTATAATCCCACCAGTGAGGTATGGGAAGGGTAGAGCGTGCTCAGACTTTACCCCTACCTTTACAGGTAGAGAGACTGTTTACGATAGACCCTCGGCTCAAGTAATTATATCAGTAGTTAAGGATAAAAGGATTATATCAATCAATCCACAATCCAATTGGTGGTATAGATTAAACCCAAACTTTTCATATGACAAATGAATATCTCAAATTTCTGGTACAATCAAATACCATCAGATAGGAAAAATATAAAATGGAAAGGAACCGTAATATTTTTGGATTTGGCCCCTATCTCTATAGGCAGTACATTCATATCTAGCAACTTAGAATTCAGTGCTTGCTCATGTCCCTTCCAGTAGTAGTATGAAAAGACTCTTAAACTATTCATTTAACCTAATCTCTGTTTAATCTGTCTCCGTTCCAATATTTTTTCCCGTTTCTACATCTAAGGTATATGGGAATATTATCTAATTACTGATCGAGACATTTTTGTATCTAAGCTGTATATGTCGAAATTGACAAAAATATAATATAACTTTGCACGTTAAATTAAACTATTATGCCTAACTAGGTGCAAGTAATAGTTTTGGACTTTGGTAATATCACAGAAACGTTTGATTACCTCTACTTGTTAATGACATAACTTGCGAATTGCGATATTATACTCCAACTCAATCCGCTCCATTTTATCTGTACTTCAGTATCAGGGTTATTAAAAATATTTGATCTGAAATACTTGTCATTTAAAAAAATTAAGATTGAATTAAATGCTTTTTCATCTTTACCCTTACTTTTACTACATAAATATAGCCGGAGAGAGATTAATGTAATAAAAGAAGAGCAGTAATAAATTGAATTAAAAAAATAAAGAAAGGTAATTTAGTCAAATTATCCTTTAAGTTAATGTTTTCTTTAGAGACGTAAATATTATATGACAAGTAAAATGGACCGGAAGAAGTACTACTAAATAGTGTGTGAAGAATAATTCCAAAATATAGATTTAGCTATCTTCAATTCTAGTATAATTCTTAAAATGATGTGTGGATAATTTTTTCACCAGAAACAGATTCAGTATTTAAAGTTTACAGGTTTGGGATATTGATCATTAAATTCTTTAATTATTTAAGTTACTGAATTAAAATATATTATTTGCGCCTACTCGATGATTTCTAAATACATATACTCCGTCCGTGTAAAATAGTTATCACGTTTCGCTTTTCGAGAGTCAATTTAAATTCTTCACAACTAAATTGGATTAGATTAATTTAATATTTTAAAATTAAATTTAGAGATTTAACACTGTACGAAAAGTACTATAAGTTGTAACTTTTCTTATATCAATATGGTAAAAAGATGCGTCTTAAAATATTGGTCAAATTAAAGTTTATGTAGTTTGGTTCTTGAGAAGAAAAACTGACAAATATTTTGGGACGGAGGGAGTACATAGTTTGGAACAAAATTATAGTGTAATGGTGCATCTCCTCCTGTTTCTCGGAGATCTACAAAGAAAAATGAGGAGCTGAGGCAAAACATCGAACAATCCTTGCGTATATAGAAATACTTTAACGTACTGTAAGTAATGTTAGGTAATTTGCTATAGCAGACCTCTTTTGCTTGCCTATTGAACTTGACCCTACAAATTGGACGGGTATTTACCCCCAAGAAACTCGTATCTTGCCCGCGATTTCTTTGATCGTGATTTTTTCACAATTTTTTAAATATTTTGAATTGTCAATTATTGTGATTTTAGTAGTTTCTGAATATATAAATTTTAGTTAAAAAAACTTAAAGTTTCATGTCCGAATTAATGGACCTTTGCATTAAAAGTTTGACTCTCAATCGAATTGTGCCACATCAATTGAGACAGCGGAATTATTATCATGTATTTTAACTTATTATAATATGTATTTTCTTATTTTTTAAGATTACTAATCTCACCATTTATGAAAAGTTAATATATGTAATAACAAGTAACTCTTCGTAAATAACAAAATATGACACTTGGAAATAAAAGGAATAATCTGCTATATAACCTGTTAAATTAAAATGATAATATAAAAAATATTGTGCCCTCGGCCCTGCTAATGCGGGACGCTTTGTACAACGGGTTTTCTACTGTGTTGTGTCTGTACATAATTTAATTGATCTGCAAGTAATAACTTTACATTGTGTTGTCAGTGAAATCAAAATCTTTTCATTTATGTCCCACGTACCTAACGCAATCATTTTCCTCTATATAAACCATGCATGGACAATCTCCTTTCTCAAACTTCATAAACTTATCTTAAAGAAAAAAAAGAGAATTTCGTGGTAATTAGGTACTAATATATCAATGGATGAACAACATTCCACTTGCTTTTCTTCTTCAAGCAAAATCAATGGGAAAGAAAAGAAGAAGAAAATTGTGAAGTTATCTACTGATCCACAAAGTGTAGCTGCTCGTGAAAGAAGGCATAGAATAAGTGATCGTTTCAAGATTTTGCAAAGTTTAGTACCTGGTGGTTCTAAAATGGACACTGTCACCATGTTAGAAGAAGCAATTCACTATGTCAAGTTCCTCAAGACTCAAATATGGCTTCACCAAACAATGATTAATCTTGTTGATGATCATGAGAATCATCCAAATTATGATCATGACCAGATGCTAATGGCTCATGATCAGTCTAATTATTATCCTCATGTTGAGAATAATACACTAATAATTAATAATAACTTGATGGACTACCAGATGCAGGCTCCAAGTTATGATGACGTGGCATTTCAACAAGTTGGGTTTCCATTTTCAGATGGATCAGATCAATTCCGAGGAGAAGAAACTAATATTTCTGGTGACGCTTTTATGTATTATTAGATGGTATTTAAGTTAATTATGTTGCCAAGTTTAATTAGGAAACGTAGTATGGTACGTAATACTAATGTTGTTTTCTCTCTCAGCCTAAAGGCGGTTATGTGTGTGTCAGTATAACTTAATTAAATGTAGTAAATTGTAGGTGTTGGTTAGTTGATTTAAGTATGTTGTAAGTTTTTTTAGTTGATTTTGTGGAAGGGAACCGTCTTGAAGTTCCAGTTTATCCAATGTAGAAAGAAAATGTTTGGAGAAAGAGAAAAGGAAAGGAAAACACAATAAATTTTACAACAAATACTCACTCCTTTTGCCCAATTTATGTGACATTTTTCGTTAATTTGATATTTAAACTGTATGACCTTTTGACTAATATTTTAAAATGTATTTTTTCACCAAATTGATATAAGAAAAGTTGCAAATTATAGTACTTTTCAAATATATAAATTTTAATTTTAAAATATTAAGTTAATCTAATTCAATTTAGCTTCGAATTTTAGTCAAATTTTACTCTTGAAAAATGAAAAGTGTCACATAAATTGGGACGAAGAGAGTAGTAAACTTTGAATTCAAAGGTCCTGTAGCAAAGCTCCCCCCTCAATATGGGCCTTCAAACACGGGCCTAAATCTGTTGAAAGCTCACTAATTTGCTTATGAAATGTGCTTTTGTAAAAGGGACTTTTACCTAGTCTAGTCTCTATGATCGTGCAATACTGTGAAATGCGTATTTGAGATAATAACATTCAAATGCATATATATTATGTAACAAAAAAAAAGGGTAGAAAAATGACTTTTGCGTGAAACTTAATTGGATGACTTTTACGCACGAAAAAAAAGCGACTTATATGTGATAAAAGTTGAATGTCCACCGATGAAATTTACTGTCTATTGTCTATGTTTGAAGTGCTTGTAAGTTGTATTATTTTTATATTAAGCTAAATACTTGAATACAAAAACAAATAAGAAATTCATTTGTTATCTATAAATATTAATGGAGACAATTGTTTTATCAAATATGAATGTAGTGTAATTTAATAATATTCTATTCTTAGTTAATTAGAAATTCAAAATTCTAAATTTTGGATAAAATCTTTAAGATTATACCTTTATCCAACATTTACTATATTTGTTGTCTTGAAACTAATATTTTACTTTAGTTCATATTCTATCTCTTAACACCAAAGCATACATACAAGGTAATATAGAAATACCTAAACCTATCAAAATATGGTTTAATAATTACTTAATCGTTTTCTATGCACATCAATGTTCAATCACAAAAGTATTCCTAGGCAAATAGGCCACTGATTGGATATATCTCCTTAAAAAGTATAATAAAGACTCTAATTAAGTAGATTTGGAATCGTAATTCAAAAGTAGTATTTGTTTTAAACTCTATTTTTAACTATGATATTTTTTGTACTTACCAAAACAACCAATAGAAATATGGTAGAAATAGATTCAAAGGGTATAAAGTCGTTCAATATTTGAAGACTATTTTCACTACAAGAAAGTATAGAAATCGCAACAAATTTTTTTCTATTTGGTAACAACTTAGTTTTATTGTTGGCAAATGATTTTTTTGTTGCCAAAGAATTTAATTTTGTTGTCATAGTATTGATTATTGTTACAAAAAGTACTTTTAGCAACAAAAAAAAAGTTGTTGCAATAACAGCCGTTGGGAAAAGTTCATGCAACAAAATATATTTTTTTGTTGCCAAAAGTACTTTTTGCAACAATAATCAATTTATGATAACAAAAAAATTTTTGTTGCCAAATATAGTTTTTCTTGTAGTGTTTGGTCAATCAACATTTATATTCGTGCTCTTATAATAATGTAGATGTACACAAATTAGAGGCGAAATTATTCAGTTTAGTGGAATAACCTGTTTTTTAAAAGTACATTATATTTTTTTACAAAATATATACAATTTGGCTAACACATACAATTGGCTTACAAAAAACATTCAATTATGTTGTATGCTTTTGGTATATCGTGTGTATGTCACAATATGATCACTGATACATTAGACGTACAAATAACATATCCGATATACAAATACACACAACTATTGTTCTTCCTTTTTGAGCTTCAATCTGAAATTCCGACCAAACCACCTCTAATCTTCACTAAACTATCTCAAAATTGACATATAAAATTCAAAGGATATTTCCATTCGTTTGCAACAACACTAATCCATTTCACAAAATCCGATTTTCGAATTCAAAGCTTTAAATGCTTTCTAACGGCTGTCAATGGAGCTTTTAATAGAGTTTACAGCTTTGGATATGTTTGCTGGGAAAGGGAGAGGGGGAGAAAATGAGGAAGATTAGAGCCTAAAATGGGAAAGATTGAAGCTAATCCTTTACTTTTTCTATTATTTTGCTATAATTGATAAAGTGTTTTTTTATTTCTAACTAATTGTAAGTGCCCTAACTAATTGTAATCCAAACCTAAAAAAAGTTATGCATGTGAAATTCACTTCGTAAAGGGGAAATTGATACCGATATACAATTTTAAAGAGCAATTGACAGTTGTCTATTTCTTTTTCACATTTTTCTCAACACCAACATATATCTCGATCCACAGTAATGCATCACAACAATGAATTCCAATTATTCTATTTTTTCTTTCATCGGATATGATCTATTACTCTTATTTTTTACTTGAAATTAACTTCTTTGAAAAAAAGGATCCGAATAACAAAACGACTTCCACAACGACGAAAGAGAATTTCTATATCTCGCATCTACTTAAATTGTGGGATATGAGAATCTCTTTCGTTGAATTAAAAGAACTTTCTATTGAATGGAACAGTGGCGGAGCCAGGATTTATGTCAAGGGGGTTCAAAAATATAAAGAAGCCATAAATGAAGAAGCTAAGGGGGTTCAACGTCTACTATATATACATAAAAAATAATTTTCACCTTATATATACAGTGTAATTTTTCGCCGAAGGGGGTTCGGATGAACCCCCTCGGCTCTATCTACATCCGCCACTGGAATGGAATATGATTTTACATCAATAAGTAAAGGAAAAAGAAATTATTTAGTACTTACTTTTGTTACTAATTCAAATTGTATTGTTGTGTCGGAAGAAGGATAGATATACTGATTCGATATATTCTAAAGACGCCCTCGGTACAATATTGACGATCTCACAAAGATGAAATTTCAGTTCTCCGAAACCCCTTAATAACCCCTAAAATTTTCTACTTAGTCCTCTGTCACTGAAAACTTTCATTTTTGGATCATTTTTTAATAATGTATATTATATTGTGTATCATGTCTATCACTGTGTATATCATGCATGGATTTTCTTCGGGAAATCACACATTGATATGCATATCACAATATACAATGTGATATACATATAGATATGTATGGTAATATACACCACCTTAGATACCCCCTTCCCCCCCCCCCCCCCCCCCCCCTCGTTTTCACTCATCATTTGCCGCATCACTACCACAAAAACATCATAATCACCATTCAATTCATCGTAACAGCACAAAATACCATTCCAATTCAAAAAAAAAAAAAAAAAAAAAGGAGACGGAATGAAAAAAGAAAGAAATATGCCTCCCATTAGTCAATAGTGGTGCCAAGTTCGGTGAAGCCAAGTTCGGTGAAGCCAAGACGCCATCGTCGTATTCGTCCAATCTTCTAGCCCAATGAAGCCGCAAACACTATCATCATCCAATGCAGTTACCACCTTCCAATATACAACTCTTTTGTAGTTTTTAATATAAGCTAGTATTGACAGCAAGAGAAGCGAAAAGGAAGATGAAGTTGGATGTTAACATTTTGACATACCCTTTGATAGGTTACAATTTGTGAAATTTTCTCATTAAAAATGTCATGACCCAAACTAAAGGGTCATGACGGGCACTTGACCGTACTAGCTAAGTACCATCTAACGTACATCTGAAACATAAACGTAAACATAGGTGAGCCGATAGGGCCACCATGTGATCCTCTGTAGACTCATAGGATAATCATGTCTGAAATAGAATAGCCTGCAAGGATTCAACTACATGAACATACTAGACATACTGTACGAGCCTACAAGGCTGTCATACCAAACTGTGTAACAACATGACTAAACATCATCTGACTGTACAGAATTGTCTACAAGCCTCTACTAGAATACATGACATAATGTGGTCGGGACAGGACCCCTCCATACCCATGCATATGTATATATATGTAATCATGTTGACTTACGGCAACTCCGGAACAAGTGGAGTGCAACAACACTAGCCGCTGAGCTGATATCCTACTGGACGGGTCACCAACCTGTATCTTAAGACCTGCGGGCATGAAACGTAGTCCCCCAGACAATAGGGGAGTTAGTACGAATAATGTACCGAGTATGTAAGACAAGAAAAACATCATATACATAAGAGACATGAGAGTCAATCTGTACATCTGAATATGTCTACATAACTTTGTACATCTGAATGCCTCTGAGGGCGTATGATATGCAAGCTTTCGTTTAAAAATCATATACATATATTATAATACCGTACCCGTCCATATAGGCTCTGTGTTATCCGTACCAGGCCATGATAGGCTTGGTGTTATCGGTACCCAGCCATGATAGGCTCGGTGTTATCCGTACCCGGCCATGATAGGCTCGGTGTTACTCGTACCCAACTGCAGTGGTGTGCACAATAGGTGTCGTACCCAGCCGACTATAGCGCGGCTCGATGTCATAAAATAGATACATTCATATAATGCATGAATGAGAGTACAAGCAGTGGCGGATCCAGGATTGTCGGCTCATGGGTGCTCGCTTCTGTTAATATAATGTAACTATATATCACATAGTATAAGTGCACAATTATTTAAACATGATAATTTAAAAGGTAATGAGAAAATTATGGTTAATATTATCATTATACAAAAAAAAAAAAAAAAACTTTTCACTTTTTAAAGAAAAAAAATGAATTAGCTTGAAGGGTTTCGTAGCCAAACTGCCAAAATTTTTCAAGAAAAATAGGAGAAGTGATTGGGCAGTGATTTTTTTCTCTTTCTATGTTCACAAGCAATTATATGAATGTTAAAGGAATTTATAAACTAAAAGTAATCAAAGATAGTAAAAAGAAGAACAGAACTTTATAATGGAAAAAAGGAGGAAAATAATCGTCACACCTGGGATCGAACAATCGACTTAGAGCAAAGATGTGCCCTTCAATTGCCCATCCGACCAAAGCACCCAATAGGCTTTTTGTTCATTGGGTGCTATCACATTAATATATTTCTGTTTTGAGCAGTTTCTATATAGTTATATATCTTTTACGTCGGGGTTAATGGGTGCTCGATCACCGCTAAACTGCATGTGGGTCCTCCCCTGAGTACAAGGAAACATTATGACTCTACCGGAGTGGCGTTAGGTCGGTATACCTCCAATTTATGGAGCTAGCATCATCCACATATCTTACCTTGAAGGATCAATGACCACAGGATCAAATCAATAATTATAAGAAAAGATCAATAATATCATAAGGAGATCAATAACATAAGCTCCCTAGCATTTCTAAGAATGAAGTCATTATGGATATCGTTCGTTCGCTTGTTTCGTTCATATCATATGGGTCATGCCAAAAAGAAAGAAAGGGATAGCCTTGCTGCGTCCTTAATACTTCTCGAGCAATCCATCAAACCATTCAATTCAATCTACACAACATAAAGAGGCTTCTAATCAAGGCTAAGTAAGTTTAACTCACATATTAAACTAGTAGCTTGTCTACGCGAATTTGGACAACATCTCCCCTGTAACATTCACTTCCACCTAACTCAACTCAATCCAATATAACAACACCACATCAATCATAATGCATATTCACGTTGCCATTCTAAGTTAAATAAAAAGTCATCTCATAGATCATTCCAAAACAACCATATGCATAACATCCTGTTCCATATATTCTATTTCAAGTTTACTTCCAATTCTTTCATCAAATTCTCATATAAACACATGTACATGCATCACAACATCAAGTACACCATATTCATATTATCTACCCTGATTTCCAGCCACAATAACATGTACATAATCCTTCAAAATAGTCCAACAACACAAGAACAACATACCTATGATCTTCAGAAAATCGGGTAGCACTTCCCCTATATCTTTTACCTCTTTTCAATTCAAACCAACAATAAAAATAACAAGAAAAACATCAACAACAGAATATCCAAGTTATTCCATCAATTTCTAGCCATAAAATACCATAAGAACAACTTCAAAACAGTTCAACAACCAACAACATCACAACTACTATTTCTGTGCTTTATTTCACAGGTTTTCAACCGTACAAGTTAGTCACGACTTCTACAAGCTCAAATACATGGAGGAGAGACATATTCTTACCTTTACGGAGCTTGCTTCACCTCTAATAATCCTCTAAACCCAGAAACAACAACAAGAACTCAAGCTTCAACTTGCATCCAACACCTTAAGGGTGCCTCTTCTTGCTCTCTTGGAACTCTTGAGATAGAACTTGGGTGAAACCCTGTTGTTTTGGCTTAGGGTATTTATGCTCTGACTTGGGAGGGTCTTAGGAGGTTGTGGACGAAATTTCAAGTGACAATGTGTTGAAATGACCCTTAAAACGTATATAAAGCCACACAAAGTCGGCCACCGCCTATGTGGGTCCCAAAGGAAGCTGCTTGCACAGTCTCGCGAAAACGCAAATATCTCTCTACTCCGACGTTATATCAATGAACGATTTAATGTGTTAGAAACTAGACTCGTAGAACTTTCATTTGATAGGTGGATCACCCCGTAACTCCAAGTAGATTGGGAGAAAAGCTCAGTGACATCTGACCCAAATTTAAGCAAACTTATGAACGTAACTTGTGACGACTTTTGTTGACTTTTAATTTACAATTCACTTGACTTTAAAAATTAACACACGACTATCATATGACTAAAATACCTCATGAAATGACCTTCTTAGTAGGTTAAGCACCCCTAGTCTTATCCAAAAAGTACGGGTTATAACATTCTCAAACTTGCCGATTTTCGATGAAACTTATTCTTTCCGATTCATTTGACGTCCAACCTTCCCAACACTTACGAAACATGATTATAAACTCTCATATACATAGGATGATAATGTAGAATCTCTTATGACCTCGACAAAAATTTTTCTTTCTCAATCTACGTCGATTAACTCACGACAAAACTCAACATATAAAAGTACAGGGTGTAACATCCTTCCTCCCTTAGGAACATTCGTCCTCGAATGTTAAATTAGTGTCATTATCTTCTTTAACGTCAATGTTTTTCCATATGTGCATAAATACATAAATAGCTCTCAGCTTGCCGCATCGATCTTCACATCCTAGACTTTTAATACTTAGGAGGTTTGAATGTTGTGTGTCTCGGTCATTCTTTATCGTGATTTCTAGTACAGTAGCTCTTCCGTTGTACTTCGTCACATTCTTCTAGTAATTCTTCTCTCCTTCCTTACCATAGCCTTTGTTGTTAACTTGGTCATTTCCTTTCATTTCCACTATTAACTTATTTCATTACGCTTTCTTCTTACGTCACTATGCTGGAATTTCACTGTACTTTATTTCCTTATATAACATTTCCCACTGAACTTACACCTTCCTTGAGCTCTTCACTTACCAGCTCACCATTTGAAATTGATAACCTTTCTTGGATATTTCTAATGCTTCATTTGGGAGGTATCATTTTCGTACGCAAGTAGTAACCGAATTCTTCCCACCTTAGATGAACTTACTGTATCACCTCCTCAGTTCTTGTAGTTCCTCTTGCTTCTAATTTTAGCATTGAACTAGGTTACCTTCCTGTAGCCTGCGGTCCTTTTAAAATGGTTCACTTCGTTCTCGGTTCCTTATTTATGAACCATTATGTCGACTTCTCTGTATGACAATCCTCATGCAATATAGTCTAAAATTGTGTCTTTCTTACTAATGATTCTGTCACGACCCGACTAGGGGCCGTGACGGGTACCTGGGGCTAACCACCGAGCACCACTCGTTCTGCTACTCATTATACTCAAATCATAAGAAACTCATTTTTCATTTTAGAACATAAATACTTTTATATACATAAGCCTTTCGGCTATCAAAATGATACTATATATATTAATAACATTGTGAGACCATCTAACCCACACTGTGTATCTACGAGCCTCTACGGGAGTGCTAGACATAAGGACGGGACAAGACCCCGTCATGCCCAAAAATATATATACATGAATATACACAAAAGAATAATCATAAGCACATCCGGAACAATGGAGTGCTCTCTAATCAGCTACTGGCTCCTACGAGTCCGGATCAAGCTTACCTCCCTGTCTACCTGTGGGCATGAACATATCGTCCAAAGAAAATGGACGTCAGTACGAACATTGTACTGAGTATGAGAGGTATAAACAATAATGAAACATCAATGAAATGAGGAGGCATAAAATGAGGAGCAATCTGTAACTGACTGTGAATCATAAAAGAAATAAATCATACTATCTTACTCATACTCGTCATCATATCATATATGCATAAATGTATAAGTATAAGCTGCCCGTCTATGTAGGTACGGTGTAATAATAAGCAACCTGCGTCCAGGCCTCCCGCGTCCGGGGTATAAGCTGCCCACTATAGTGGTATGTATATTTGCCCGACCATGTAGGTACGGTATAATATCATCATCATAATATGCTCATCATAATCTACTCATCATAGTATGCTCATCATAATCTACTCATCATAGTATGCTCATCACAATACATGCATGAAGACTCAAGGACAACTATACTTTATCGGGGTGACGTACGGTCGTGATCCCCTGATTCCATTACGGAGCATTCACAAACATCCTGCCTCACCTTGAAGGAAGTAATACGTAAGGTGAGTGTGTAAAAAGCATAACATCATCGACTTTATGGTACTCTGCCTCACCTTGAAGGGATAATACATAAGGTGAGTGTCTACAATACATGACATACTTAACTTAATGGTATTCTGCCTCACCTCGAAGGGAATAATGGATGAGGTGAGTGTATACAACATACGGCATCATTAGCGTTATAGGAACGTCATAACATGAACTCTAGAGTCTTTAGACTCAAGATTATCATCATTGGACTCATAACATATCTCTCATCTCATATAGCTATTCATGATCATAGATTCTTGACTTTCCAGGATATATAGAGAATTTATGGAGAGAAAGGAGAATCATACCATCAGATTCATGCCATAGAAAGAAAGGACTAGCCTCACATACCTTTTACGTTTAGCTAATTTATCGCTTGCTTGTTCTCCTTTAATGCCCACGTTCTACCTTCAAGAGAATTCGTATCGACATTAGCTAACAATTATAAGAACAGACTTACTAACGCTAGAGAAAATTGGGCAGCATTTCCTTTGTTTATACTACTTTTCCCATGTTCTATATCAGCTCCCAACGTTCATATCAACATTCACAATATTGCAACCAACAATAATCATTTATCTACATTTACCACAATTCACCATTTCTCTTCAATTCCTCCACAATTATGGTTATAGCTCATTATCGCGTTTCCTCACATATAATACCTATTCCATAGTCTAAATGTCATTTATAACGTGTTCACGATCACAACATACCAATGTTCATCATTCATCCCAACCACTATTCAACAATGACACTATTCACTCATTTTTGACCCATTTTCTATGTCTTTCTACAATTCAAGTGTCTTAGCCTTCCAATACCTTAAACAACATGGTATGGTCATGAAACGTACCTTGGATGATGGATGAACAAGACTTGAATGGAAATGCTCTTCTAGCACCAAAATTCTATTTCACTTCCCTTGGGTTTTCTTGATGTAGATGAACTTTTACTAAGTTTCACACACTTGTTTTCATGGATTTGAAGTGGTTGATCTTGGCTTTCCTTTGATTTCTTGTGGATGAAGAGTGGAGAGGATATTCTAGAGGTTTCTATGACCAAAAATGGTGAAAATATGATTTTTGGGTCGAGTTTAATCTATATATAGTGGTCCAGAAAATTCTGGACTGACACAACATGCGGCAAGATTTGCTAGACGCAAAGCGTGCTTTGCGAGCCGCATGTTGTGTCGCAGACCGCGCACAACACCAATTTTCGTTTTCACACTTTGCTGTGCAACTGCGTGGCCGCAAAGCGTGTTTGCTGCTCGCATGTTGCGCCGCAAAGTGCGCCATAATGTGACATTTTACCCAACTTCCACTGAAACTTAACTCCGATGATCCGACGAGTCTTAAACCTTCCCGACGCTTGCTAAACATTATTTTTCTCCATTATATACCCAAGATGGACATATCTATCCCCATGACCTCGAAAAATTTATCCTACTTCCCAAGGATAGGACAATTAGCATTCGGCGAAACTCAACGTATGAAAATGAGAGGTGTAACATTCTCCCCCCCCCCCTTTGGAACATTCATCCTCGAATGTTAAACACTCGGGAATTCTATGAAAATTTCGCCAGAGTTTCCCCTGTAATATGGCACTACCATCCTGTCACAATAACCCATAATAATATTGCCTCACAGGGCTACAACACAATATTAACACATCTATGGCCACACGCGACCAAAAGTATGAAAATAAAGTATACATACCTCATAATGTTAGTGTTTCATTTCGAATCTCTCCCAGGGCTGAAACAAGTGCGGACACTTGGATTTCATATTTTCTTTCGCTTCCCGAGTCATTCTTCTCGGTTGTTATTCTGCCATAAGACCTTAACTGAGACCACTTCTCTATTTCGAGGTCTCCGTACTTGCCTATGTAATATGGAAATGGGTAGCCCTTCATAAATCAACTTTTCTTGTCACTTGAACATCATTTACTGACATAATCCTAGTAGGATTTCCAACATATTTACGAAGCATCGAGATGTATAAAACTGGGTGAACTGACTCCAAATCAGGAGGTAGATCTAATTCATAAGCCACCTTGCCGATTTCGCACACAATATCATAAGGCCTAAAGCGTGTTTGCTGCTCGCATGTTGCGCCGCAAAGTGCGCCATAATGTGACAGTTTACCCAACTTCCACCGAAACTTAACTCCGATGATCCGAAGAGTCTTAAACCTTCCCGAGGCTTACTAAACATGGTTTTTCTCCATTATATACCCAAGATGGACATATCTATCCCCATGACCTCAAAAAATTTATCCTACTTCCCAAGGCTAGGACAATTAGCATTCGGCGAAACTCAACGTATGAAAATGAGAGGTGTAACAGATTCGACGTTGCTGTCTTTAATCTCTTGTCCTGCCTAAACCTTTACTTAGTTTTGAATACTTGTCATTCTCTTTTGACTGCGCATCATGTCCTCATGACTTTCGATCCTTCTGAACAGGCCATTCAATATCTGTCTCTTCATCACTCGCACAAATCATATTCTCCCAAAGTTCTCATAAGTCATGCTTGGTCACATATTCCCCCTCATAAAGCATCATTTATAGCTCGTAATATTTTAAAACTTGGGTCCGCGATTTGTCGCCTACTGGGCTTTGCCTTAATCTTAATGCATTAACTATTTTTCGCTGATCTCGTCTTGATGTCTTTTGAGAATTTACTCAATAACGTAAAGGATGAATCAATAGCTATTTGCTTACCCTTACTCTGCTTGATATCCTAACGTGTCGCTCATTTTCCACGCTGGGTTATTGTGGATGCTCTTCACCGTTTATCCTTTCTTATGTAATCATCGTCCTTCTAATCATTTACTAAATTAGTCACGCAAGTCTCTTGTCATATAGTTAGCAAGCACTTATAGATATACCTTCTTACCATATCGGATCAACATTCACTGTATAAATAACTCTCTGCGCAATGTACGTTCTTACGCCGATATTAATACCTCATATCCATCCCTTAACTATGTCTCATAACTGGTTCTATCTTGTTTCCATTTAGGGATTTTCACGACTCGCTTTCGTCCTCTTATACATACCTTCTGATATTTCATTCTCCTATCTCAATACATTAACGTTGTTTTATGATGTCGAGGGTTAATCTCTGCATTATCGTCTGCACTCTAACGGTTACTAAACTATATAGTAGATTCCTCTTTTCATAATATTTCTCCCTATGATTTCAGATCTCGAGGGCTTGCAACATATAAATTATTTCACGCATAAGTCATCTTATCCGAAGCAACCCATAATTCCTTCCCAACATAATCTGTAACCATGCCGTCTTAGCTTTCATACTCGTATTTAGGTTTCTACTCATTTTTTCCCTTTAGTGATCTACTCTCAAGGCATCACAATATTAGGAACAACTTACTTGCATCCTTAGCTATGATTTCCATTTATAACCGCCTCTTCACATACTTAAAATGGTCCAATGAACACTAAAACAATATCTCGTTTATTTCCATGTTTTACTCCGTCCTCTTTTACTTAAATAACACAATCCGCAATAAGATAACCTTAGGCACAACCATGAATACCTTAAACTTACCTTTGGCAACAACTTGTTTTAAAACTCAAGGTTCGGTCATTTTGCAATTTCCCTCAATCAACTCGTAATACCATAGACGTATACTTCTTTGTTATTTCAGTGTACCATCAATATGGCGATGTGTAGTCCTTTTGGGGATCTCTTATAAGTTCGGCGAAATCGTCGGAGGAGCTTAGAATAGGTTTAGAGTTGTCCTTAACTGATATAAGGAGAAATGAGGTACTCAATAATTTTATCGTCTCGTGTCTCGATTGAAATGATCACTTATCACATATATTTGCGATTCCTTCAAAATCTCAATCGTCTTAAAGTACCCACTAAAATTCTTACTTAACACTGAAGTACTCATAAGGAGTGCATTTCATTCATACTTTACTTATCGAAGTCCTCATAACGGGTAGATGTTTTGTTATTCACCTTTTTCTTCAAATCTCTCTTCTTCTGTTCATAGAATGTTTCCTTTCTTTTAGTCACATACATTTTGTATATTCAGTACTCGCTTTTCTTCATCCCCTTTACCTTGTTGTTTCTTCTTATCTTGCTTCCAACTTGCATATTATTCTATCTCTTTCTTTACTTACTTATCCTTTCTTTCGTATCGATAATAATGAACCCTTGTCATGTAACCATCCTTAGTAAATTTTAAATTCCATGAAACCCTTTTCTCAGTCTATTGCCCTGTGGCGTTGCTAAGGGTCCATAAGGCTGGTCTGTACAAACAGATATGCTTTTATCCACGATCATAGACCAAGCTCTGACTTACCAACCTGTATCTATACTATATATATCTACGTATAGAGTTCGTCTTATATCTCAGTCTTACGAAAATACATAAGGATCAGTTAAGTTCTTCTTAATGTATAAACTTCCTTCGGAGCGACTTGTCTCTTTGACTTCCTCATTATATAAGCATTCACCTCTTTCTCAACTTTCTGATCAGAAAAAAAAAACATATTACTTCCTCTTTGCTCCCTTATATCCTATTCTCCTTTACTTGTCACACTATCTCACTATTCATTCTCCCCGACCTAAGGTCATCTGCTAAAGTCTATACTAAAATTGGTTCCCACTTCACCTCTAATTACTTGCTCCTTTTATTTGTAGTAACAATCTCACTTGTAGTGCGCAAACTTACCTAGTAGTTATCCTTAAGTTTCGAGAAATTTTGGCAGAGTTTCCTCTATAATCATTACTATCCCAAAACCTGCACACAGCCCAAAAAATGCATCTAATATCTCACAAGGCCAAATATAGAAGTGTACATAACATACAACTCAACCATACAAGGCTTGTTAACATAAAAAGAATATGACACAGTAATGCTCGTCTCATATATCACATCTGAACATTAGTTCACAAAACTCCAACCAATCCTCGTACACAAAGGCTTATATGCCTGCAAACCGTTTCTTATGTACATATTCCCTTACTTCCTCTCTAAAATTATTTACAATAGATTCTGCATTTCACAGCTGATGCCAACACAAACATTTTATACTTACCTGTAGTACTCTTAACATTCAATTAAATGGAAAGCTTCATTTTCTTATTTTATTACCCAAATCCTGAAATTTGAACGATCGAAATCCTTACCTTGGTCCTTTTCTAGAACTCTGATCTAGTACAGATCGATCCAACAGTAGTTGGGAAGTTCTCGGTCTTGTTATCCTTCTACAGGTTGTTCCATGACACATATACCTTCTACAAACGCATCAACTATATTGATTTTTCCTGACTTACCGTCATTTTCATTTGAACCTTGTTCCGCAGATAACATCAAGCTTGGGTTATTTGAATTTCCCACCTTACCCGTCGATCCTTCCTGAACCTCCAATGGGTCTGTTTCCCTAGAAGACACGAATTCAGATGGATTTGTCTCAATAAAGGGCACATCCTCAGATGGATCTGTGTCATATGAATAACTCACCCTGGGAGCCCCTGAACCATCAATCTTCTTTCCTGTAGAAGCCATCTCCCAAGTACGAAATAATCAGGGTAAAGATTAAGAATCTCATATCCTAAAACTTAGCTCTATCGCACGATCTAAAATAGGAAAAGAAGGTAACCATCCTGAATGTCCTACAACCTCCTATTTAAGTGTGGCGTGCAACATACCCAGAAAAAAGACTCTACTAGACACGGCTTGTAGACAACCCTAGGACAGAACTGCTCTAATACCACTTTTGTCACGACCCAAACTAAAGGGCCATGACGAGCACTTGACCGTACTAGCCAACTACCATCTAACATACATCCGAAATATAAACGTAAAATAGGTGAGCCGATAGGGCCGCCATGTGATACTCTGTAGACTCATAGGATAATCATGTCTGAAATAGAATAGCCTGCAAGGACTCAACTACTTAAACATACTAGACATACTGTACGAGCCAACACGGCTGTCATACCCAACTGTGTAACAACATGACTGAACATCACAAGCCTCTACTGGAATACTTGACATAAAGTGGTCGGGACAGGGCCCCTCCACACCCATGCATATGTATATATATGTAATCATGCAGACTCACGACAACTCTAAAACAAGTAGAGTGCGACAACACTGGCCGCTGAGCTGATATCCTACTGGACGGGTCACCAAACTGTATCTCAAGACCTGCGGGCATGAAACGCAGTCCCCCAGACAATAGGGGAGTCAGTACGAATAATACACCGAGTATGTAAGACATGACAAAAAAACATATACATAAGAGACATGAAAGAAGTATGAGACATGAGAGTCAATATGTACATCTGAATACATTTGCATAATTCTGTACATCTGAATGCCTCTGAGGGCGTATGATATGCATGCTTTCGTTTAAAAATCATATACAGATATTATAATACCGTACCCGACCCTATAGGCTCGGTGTTATCCATACACGATAATGATAGGCTCAGTGTTATCCGTACCCAGCCATGATAGGCTCGGTGTTATCCATACCCAACTGTAGTGGTGTGCACAATAGGTGTCGTACTCGGCCGACTATAGCGCGGCTCGGCATCATTAAATAGATACATATATATAATGCATGAATGAGAGTACCAGGAAACATTACAACTCTATCGGAGTGGCATAAGGTCGGTATACCTCCGATTACCACTTATGGAGCTAACATCATCCACATATCTTACCTTGAAGGATCAATGACCATAGGATCAAATAAATAATTATAAGAAAAGATCAATAATATCATAAGAAAATCAATAACATAAGCTCCCTATCATTTCTAAGAATGAAGTTATTATGGATATCGTTCGTTCGCTTATTTCGTTTATATCATATGGGTCATACCAAAAAGAAAGAAAGGGATAGCCTTAATATACCTTAACCTTGTTGCATCCTTAATACTTCTCGAGAAATCCATCAAACAATTCAATTCAATTTACACAACATAAAGAGGATTCTAATCAAGGCTAAGTAAGTTTAACTCACATATTAAACTAGTAGCTTGTCTACGAGAATTTGGACAGCATCTCTCCTGTAGCATTCACTTCCACCGAACTCAGCTCAATCCAATACAACAACACCACATCAATCATAATGCATATTCACGTTGCCATACTAAGTTAAATCAAAAGTCATCTCATAGATTATTCCAAAACAACCATATGCATAACATCTTTTTCCATATATTCTATTTCAAGTTTACTTCCAATTCTTTCATCAAATCATCATATAAATACATGGACATGCACCACAACATCAAGTTACACCATATTCATATTATCTACCCTGATTTCCAGCCGCAATAACATGTAAATAATACTTCAAAATAGTCCAACAACACAAGAACAACATACCTATGATCTTCAAAAATCGGGCAGCATTTCCCGTATTTCTTTTACCCCTTTCCAATTCAAACAAACACCAAAAACAACAAGAACAACATCAACAATAGAATATCTAAGTTATTCCATCAATTTCTAGCCATAAAATACCACAAGAACAACTTTAAAATAGTTTAGCAACTAACAACATCACAACTACGATTTTCGAGCTTTATTTCACAAGTTTTCAATCGTGCAAGTTAGTCACGACTTTTATAAGCTCAAATACATGGAGGAGAGACATATTCTTAGCTTTACTAAGCTTGCTTCACCTCTAGGAATCCTTTAAACCCAGCAACAACAAAAGAATTCAAGCTTCAACTTGCATCCAACACCTTAGAAGTGCTTCTTCTTGCTCTCTTGGAACTCTTGAGATAGAACTTGGGTGAAACCCTATTGTTTTGGCTTAGGGTATTTATGATCAGACTTGGCAGGGTCTTGGGAGGTTGTGGACAAAATTTCAATTGAAAATAAGTTGAAATGACCCTCAAAACATATATAAAGCCACACAAGGTCGGCCACCGCCTATGTGGGTCCCAAAGGAAGCTGCTTGCGTAGTCTCGCGAAAACGCAAATATCTCTCTACTCCGACGTTATATCAATGAACGGTTTAATGTGTTTGAAACTAGACTCGTATACATTTCATTTGATAGGTGGATCACCCCGTAAATCCAAGTAGATTGGGAGAAAAGCTCAGTGACATCTCACCCAAATTTAAGCAAACTTATGAACGTAACTTGTGACGACTTTTGTCGACTTACAACTCACTTGACTTTAAAAATTAACACACGACTATCATATGAATAAAATACCTCATGAAATGACCTTCTTAGTAGGTTCCTAGACACATCAACAAATATCAAAACAACACAAAAGTAAAAACCAACAAAACGAAAAACATAATGCGAAAATGAACATGGGTTGCCTCCCAAGAAGCGCATAATTTAACGTCGTGGCACGATGTAATACCAATTTTGGTGTCAAGGTCCGGTGTCATGTTTCAACCGGTGAGCATTGACAATCTTGTCCCTATCAACCATCCAATGGTAGCGCTTTACCCGATGTCCATTTACCCTGAAAGTATGACTCCATCTTCGAACTTTAATTCCATCGAACCATTGGGTGGAACACTCACCAAAGTAAAAGGACCAGACTACTTGGATTTCAATTTGCCCAGAAAGAGCTCAACCTTGAATAGAATAGCAACACCGAATCACCCGGTTGAAAATCTCTCTTCAAAAGTTTGACATCATGATAATGCTTCATGTTTCCTTTACACAAAGCCGCACTTTCATAGGCATGATACCGAAACTCATCCACTTCATTTATTTAAAACAGCCGCAACTTGGCTGCTTCGTCCCAATCCATGTTCAATTTTTTTAATGCCCATAAAGATTTAGGGTCAAGTTCGACCGGTAGATGGCAAGCTTGAATGGGCATCTTGAATGCCGTTCTATAAGCCCAAAGAGCATCATCAAGCTTTAATGACCAATCGGTTCTATTTTCATTAACCGTCTTGGCTAATATACTCTTTATCTCCCGATTGGAGACTTTGATGTAACACCCCGTACCTTTAACCTAAGCTTTGACCATGATCCTAGACTTAGAAAATCAGATAAAGAATGTGGGAATTGGAATTTCCCTGTTCAGTTGTAAGATGGGGGTTTACACCCATGAACAGTGACCGTATTTCAGTATACGAGCCATAATTCTAGTCGTAAACTGGTACCAAGCATTTCTGAGCATTCTGGAATTTGACATTTGGATGTCATATGGTTAAATACGGACCGTATTTCAAAATATGGCCCGTATTTCAAAACTTATTTGGAATTTGGGAAAACTTCCTTGATGAAAGTTGTAGAGCTTTGAAATACCTTTCCAACGTTATATTATGGGGATCAAATGGACATATGTGCAAAGAGTTATGACCATTTTACTGAAGAGACGCAGTGCAGTCCGTATTTCAAAATACGGCCAGTATTTAACTGGGCCGAAAATCCAATTTTTCCAGAACAGTATATATTCGTCCATATCAGTTCAAATAATTATTTTTCATTCCTTCAAGCCCTAGAATGACCTCCTACCCTCTTCCATCATCAAGAACACCAAGGTAAGCCTACTCTAATTATTCCAAGTCAATTCTAATATATATCCTTGTAATCTAAACAAGAAATCATCATTAAAAAACTAGGGTTTTCAAGAAAACCCATCTCAAGGTACAAGAATTCAAGATTTTGGAAATCTTCTTCAAAGCTCAAGTCTTTAATTCAAGTTTTGGAGCAATTAAGGTATGTAGAACTTCCATCCACATGTGGGAATCTCTACGTTCTTCCCCATGCTTCGTTTCTTGATATCCATGAAGTTCAAACCCTAGGGCATTAAACCCAAACTATTGGTAGCACGTATTTTTGTATTTATGTACATGAATTTTGTATCTATATTCATTATTGTATTCCTAATCTTCCATTACGGTTATTAGGAACCCTAGCTTAATCCATGAATCATGAATTCTTCCTCATGTGTTCTCATTATGTTTATATGAAACTTTATGATATTATGTAGCAAGTTACAAGCATGTTTTCAAGTCAATTATATATATATATATATATATATAATTATGAACTATTGTTATCACTCATGAATCAAGAATATGTTTGCAAGATTATGACAAGTTATCTCATGAAACCATTTTTACAAGATATTTCATGAAACCATGTTACAAGTTATTTCTTGAAATCATGATTACAAGTTATTTACAAGTTATTTCATGAAAATCATGGGCTTCTTAGCCAACTATATCATGTTCATGTTTTTGGGAATTGCTTAGTTAACCGAGAAGGCTCAGATAGCCTGAAACTACGTTGCCACCGTAGGATAAGGGTTGTCAGCAAGGAGGCAACACCTTCATTATGCAGTTTGGATCCTTACATGCTTATTATTACTTAAATCTCATAGCCCTGGCAAGGTCTGAGTGTTCTTCTGGTAGGACGCAAGTACCAGAATCATGTTGTCGGTTATACTATAGCGTTCCCCACGTTACAAGCAGTTTTACATACATGTATTTCCATTGATTTACTGTTTTCAGACTTTACTCACGTTTCATGCTCATGTTCAAGTTACATTCAGTTTCAGTTCATGTCCTATACCTATGTTGTGCCATGTTCTTCATTTCAGCAGGTTTTAAATACTAGTAATATTCACCATGTACTAACGTCCCTTTTGCCCGGGGACTGCACTTCAGCGTGCAGATACCGGTTTTCAGGAGCATACACCTGCGCAGTAGGATCGCCTCAGTTATCAGCTTATTGGTGAGCCCCACTTTTCTCGGGGTTCAACATGGAGTCTGCATTAGTATTCAGTTTATGGTAGTCCAGAGCCATGTTCTAGTAGTTAGTATTCAGACATGTTTTAGAGGTTTCATAGGCAGATATTAGTTCACAGAGTCAGTTATGCTTTCATGTTTGCAGACTATTATGTTTTCATGATATTTCATGCTATGAGATAATGTCAAGACTTTATTCCGCAAATTACATTTTCATGATTCATTTAAATTGCATCATATAGATTATATTGTTTTGATGCCCATGTTGACAAGCAAGCCATGAGGTTCGCTCGGACACATGCAAGCAAGGCCCGAGTGCCTTGTTACGCCCAGGCCATGGTTCGGGGCGTGACAAAGCTTGGTATCATAGCCCTAGGTTCAAGTGTCTTAGGGAGTCTATGAAACCGTGTCCAGTGCGGTCACTTTTATATGTGTGTGGCGCCCACACATATAAACAGTTGACCACCAAGACATTTAAGATTGTCTCACTTCTTTCAACTCTAGATCATGCAATAGAGCTATGTTCTCAGAAATCACTCGGACTCGTATGTTGTTTCCCATTCTACCGAATACGCCAAGCCTCAATGGATGAGAAAGATATAAATCTAATCATTATCGGTGTGTTTCTTTCAGATGGGGTCATCATGAATTATTCTAATTCGTGCCATGAAGTTTAGAGCAGTAAGTAACATTCTTTTTCCTTCGAATTCTGAACGTATCAAATGTGTAAGCGGCAAGAAGGAAATTTGAGACCCAAGACTTGCCAAATAGTATATGGTTTGTTTATCAGGTGTTAGTACCATTTGAAAGACAAATTTCGGTATGGTATCACACGTAGATTATATACCCTATAGGGTAAGTTTATTTGGACTCTTTGACCATGAAACTATAGTATAAGGGTGATGGTTCATATTTAAGACCCCACGAGGTAGCATGTTATGTTGTTAACTGCAGCAGGCATAAACTTCCACGGTAGTTTTGAGCAGGAAATAGCCTAAGAGCCAATCACCTGTAATACTAGAAAGTCTCAACTTTTTTTAAAGATATATATATTTTTGTCATATGATCTATGCACATGACTAAGAAGGGACTGATGCGATAAGAAAAAACACGAGCAGACGATATGAATTTTTTTTAGAGTTAGTTTTAAATTATTTCAGCTTATTCAGATTAGACCTAGAGAGTATCACGTTAGTAAGCTACTAAAAGAAGCAGATATTACTATGATATAAAAGATATGACAATTCCCTCTTAGGTTATGTGATTAAATATTTATCCCTGATGAGTATAGTATGATATAGTTTTGAAAGTGTATAGGGAGTTTGGGGTTAGTTGTTCTAATTCCTTGTTTGAGACAAATGAAATTTCCCTAAGTGTGATCCATGTTTATAGTTCAGAAAGATAGTATACAACCCCAGAATAAAGTCAGATAAGGAGGAAAAGTTAGAAATAACATTATGCTTCACTTTAGTATTCAGAGAAGAATTAGAGAATATGATGCTAGCAAGTGATTAACAGAAGCATAGTGAGTAAGTTTGAATAGACACAGTGAATTAGAAATTTTCAGCAGAGTTAGTAGAAGTATGATTTGAGTTACTTAGTCAAGTTATCACTACTAAGGTAACTGTCTGAATACACCGAATGCGTGTTAGAACCCAAAGGGTTTAAGTTAAATTTGAGGTATAAAAATTGGTGAAAGAAGAAAACAATCTAAGCAGTAAGAGAGCAAGCTACAGAAGAAGAGTCTTTAAGAGTTATCAAAAGAGAGTTTTCCCCAAGACTGACAAAGCTAGTATGCCAGTTATGTACATTAGAAACCCGTTCATTTAAGTAATCCAATTTTCCTAGTAAGTAAGACTTGCTCGAAGTAAGCCGAAGAAATGGGTCGTCAGTATGTTAGAAGAAATTAGCGGAACCACTAGATGACCACTTATTGCTAACTCAAGGGATCCACAGGCTTTAAACGTCAACTTTTGAACTAAGGGGGAGATCGTGCGATAAGGTGCCGATATAGATTATGTGCTTCGTAAGTTGATAGGTGTTAAGGAGATTATGTTAGAGGATTTCAGTTTCATGTAGCCAAGATAAGATGCGTAAAATGTGATTTTTGTCATGCTGTTGAGATCAAGTACTAGGTAATTATGTTATAAGATAAAGTTCTAGAGCGAATAACGGGTTTAAGGGCATAAGGGTTCCAATTCCAGAGTAATTCATGCATTTTGTGGTACTAATGGCCAGATGTACTCTACTCGTGCCTTTCGTACCCATATCATGCCCATGTTAGAGCTTTACACTCTACGTTTAAGATATAAGAATTAAGACTTTATACTATAGTAAGCTATGCAAGAGAATGTCCTTTCATGTTTCGCACATCAGGTGTGCTCATGTCTAAAGTTAAAAACCTCATTCAGGTCTCATGTATCTGTCATGCTTTTACACTCATGTCAATGTTCTAGCATTTAAGTGCTTTTCAAATCTGATGATGATCTTGACCCCTATGATTATTTTATCCATGTTACCACATACTTGTGCCTCAATCCATTTTGCTATGCATCCCACTTATAGCGGTATCGTAACAATCATTTTGTTAGATAACAATGAAGGTGAACCAAGATGGATGTCCTACCCATGATTCTATGTAATTCGTGCTTATGTTCCTTTAGCTAATATTTTACGATCATGATGACATGATCCTTTTTTTTTCCTTTCGCTAAGTATCTAGGCCTCGTTATGTTCAAGGTGACTTTCTACCTATGTCTTAGATGCTCGAGGAACGAATTATTCATGCCTATAATCCATTCTTTCATGAGCCTTATTTATAACAAGGGCGTTTACTCACGGTGATAAGAGTAAGTTATGTTGAACCATGTCCTATTCTTTCGGTATATCTAAATCCTAAAGGTAATGTTTTATCTGTTGACACCCAATTTTGTCCCGCCTCTCCTCTGAAATACCTGTTTACGCTTATAATATTTTTGGCAAATTTTTTTTTAAAAAAAATTTATATTTTACTATAATTATTAGCTCATTATTAATACCGGCATTGCATTATCCCATCATTATCTTTTATTACTGTTTCTACTACCCTTATTATTATTATTATTATTATTATTATTATTATTATTATTATTATTATTATTATTATTATTATTACCAGCTTTATTATAATTCATAGTTATTTTTTTTATTTTTTATTTTATCATTTCAGCATTTTTTACCAGCTTACGCACACACATCACATTTATCTTCGCATAATTAAATAATAGTGTTTATTTACTGTGGACTTTCGATATATTATTGCACGGCTATTATAACCTCATATAATTTTATTTTTTATCTGAACACCAATAATTGCATACTTTTATATTAAATAATATTTTGGCACCCGTTAATATATAATTAGTTAAAGTAGGTCTTGTATTTAAATTTGATTAACCCAAATCAGAGCCCAATCAACAACATTATTTTCGGACTAGCCCATTATCTCTTAAAATAATTACCAGCCCATTCGTTTTAATACCCAGCCCAAAAATTGATTAACCCAACTCAATACCCGTGACCCGACCCGACTGCCCCTTTCACTTAACAAAGGAAACCCATTAGGGTTTCCTTCATTTTCTCCTCAGCCACGCCGCCACCCCCCATCGTCTCTCTCTCTCTTCTCTCCCGCTCACTTCTCTCTTCTCCCTCCTTCGACTCTCTCTCTCTCTTCCTTTCCACGCCTCCACCACGCCTCTGTCTCCCATTTTCTCTTGTCCCCCACTTCCCTTAGTCCCCCGCTTCCTTCTCTCTCTTTCTCCTTCATCATCTTCATCCCCCACCACCGCCGGCTACACCCCGCTCCCACTTCCCTCTGTTCCCCACTTTCCCCTGCTTCACGCTCCTCTCTCTCTTCTTCACAAGCAAACCCTATATTTCCCCTATTAATAATGATTTCTATGTTCGTTGAAGGGGAGGATTTTTGGGAACACTGGTTACAAGTTGTTTTAGCCGCAGAAACCCCTTAGAGATTAAAGTTGAAAAATCCCAAAAGGTTTTCCAAAATATCAAATTTGTAGTTCGTTGTGATAGTTCAAAATATCGAATAAAAAATACTCAAACAATTTTTTTTCTTCTGTTCTGTGGTTGTTGTGAATCCTAGTCTCGCAACCTCGAATTTGAAGTGTTTCGAGTGTATATCGAAGGCTTCGCACCCACTTCGCTGCACCCCAAAAAGGTGAATAATTTTCATGCCTTAAGTAATTTCAGTGTTTGAATTCTATTTTGGTTCATGTGTTTATGCTTAGTTTATTGTCAAATCCCGCTTTGGCTTTTGAAGTTTCGTGATTAATTCAATGATCAATAATCAGTTTGTTGTGATTGGTTTGTTGCTACCGTTGGTTTGTTATTAGTATATGGCTGGTTTGATTGAATATCTGATCTAGTTTAAGAGTAAAAGGAAGAGGATATACTTGTCTGAACATGTTTCCCCTATTCCCAAATGACCAAAATATTTCACTAAGCCTATGTTTCTGTCCAGAGTCTGATCTCATTAGTTTAATCCAACTTGTGACTGAATATTCCTTATAGTCCAGGTAGAATATAAGTGTTGCATTTCCCTTGTCATTCCTTGTTATCAGTTATATGAACAAAGTCATGAGTACCAGCTGGTTTTTCTCTTTTGTGATTACAAGAATGTTTGTTCTGCCTAAATAGCCAAAATGCTGAGGTGTATTATAAGACTGTTTGTTATGTTGGTCCAAAGGTTTTGTTTGAGAAGATCATAATTATAGGAAAATCACCTTCGAGTTCGAACATTAAAACTGTTTCTTAGGTAACCACCCCAAATCAGTCTGCTTTTCATGGAGAAATGAATTCACTACAAAAGAATGTTCATTTTGATGCTGTTTCTAAATACTGATTTAAGAGCTGTAGCATATGGTAGTAGAATTCATAGTTCAGTTCAAATTTGTCGTGTTTTGGAATTTAATCTTAGATGGTTTGTTCAAACCCATAGGTATTTGTTTAGTTTCACTTCGGTCGAATATCAATGTTAAACACTTTCGAAAAAAAATTCAGATCTGTTTTCGTGTTTCATTTTGGTTGTTATTCAAGTATGTAGGAGTATAATGTTTCCATCTTTTTCCTTCTCTCTTCTTCTGGATGTGACATGTTCGAGCTTCTCATTTATACTTTTTTTTAGTTGGTTAATTAAGAAATCTCGTCTTCACAATTTATAAACACCTGAAAGTAGTTTCTCACGAAAAGAGGTCACCGCCTTAGTTTGATTTGAAATACATAATTCAGGACTTGAGAGCTTGAAATTGGTCTGTCAACGTAATGTTTTATCTTTGAAGAACTTCCTAATTGATGTACTCTCCTTAGTTAAGTTGCTGGCTGCTTTTGCTATCATGCTCCATCTGTGAATAGCTTAGAAACATAGTTTGATGTATATTTTTTATCCATTCTAATGTAAACTATAACTCAGTTCTGCCTAAGCTACTTGGCCTTTGTCTAATTAGAACTTGAGTCAATTTAAGATGGAGAAGGCCTTCACATAAAAAATGATCATGTATGTCTTTGTAGATCCTTATTTTATTTGTCAACACTAATATATGTGCATATCTGATTTAAGCTCTGTCTCCTCTCTGATAAGAAATGTGACTGTAAGTTTGAATATTTATTTGGAAGATTCTAGGATAGCTCAGTTTGTTCAAAGCACGCTGCCTGAATTTGTACATTAGAGTGAAAGAGGTAGTGATGAATGCAGGCCTTTTCACCTTCTAAAACTGCTTTATGAGTACAACAACTACTTATCTGGTTTATTCTCTTTTGAATATAGAGTTGGTTCCAAATCTTTTGAATTAAGGACAGATTATGTGTTTCTTTTTACTTTCCTTCAAAAACAAGTTGAATTTGCATCTCATGTCAATAGCACGTTTTCTTTAAAAGAAAAAGGTAGTTTCCAGTTTGTTAATTCCGTATTGTAGCTGTGGGTTTAAACCTTAATTCTAAATTTGGGGAGGCCTATTAAGGATCTGATTAACTTAAATTTAAGAATACCATCGATTAAGCAAATCTGAAATATAATAACTGGATGTTGGCATGCCTCTGTGTGTGACATAGTGTGATGTCAGGTTAGATAGCCATAGTTGAGGTTTGTTTGGATTAAATGCTTTGTTCTAGTTGTCCAATGATGAGTGAAAGGTGAACTTGCAGTTATATTGACCAATCTAGGTTGTTTATGTCATTAAAAACTGCCTATGTTCATTTAGCTTTTATAAAATAGCATGAGTGGTTTTTGCTGGATCTGTCCAAGTGCGGTGCCTATCTTAACATAGGCTTGTTTGTATATTGCCTATACCTGTGCCTTGTCATTTTATTGAATTTGTGAAAGTGTAATTTTATTTGAGATGGGAATACTAAATCTGTTAATTAGAGGAAAGTCCTGCCTGCTGATTTAAATTCAGAAAGCTCTCTTTGGTATCAATTTAGGTATGCTTCTATTGCAAGAGATCAGTCTCTTTGCTCCTTTAATCCACACACAGTTTTTCTGTGGATAAAATCTATTTAAGAGTACTATGTGAGTATTGTCTTGGTAGATATCTGCTGTCCAGCTATATACCTCTCTTTTTGGGATATTTGACACTTGCTTTGCCTAAATATTATGAATTGCCAGCACATTTTGCAAAGTGTTGTTTTCTATCTTGTTTCTTTCTGTTGGGTTTCCAGCCCCTCGTTTAGATTAGGACCAATATACATATTACATACTCCACTGGCATGTTTTATTTTTTTATATGTTTAACATTATTCATTGAGTAGATACTAATCCTTTTCCTTCTCATTTTTTGCATGACCATCGCATACGAGTCCGAGGGACTTGTCTCCTTTTCCACATTCGGTGTTGGGTCAAGGCCCAACATTACCTCCTCTCGGGTCAATCTACACCTACAGCAGATTAAAAATATTCTGGGCTAAGCCCAACAGTAGCAACGGATCCGCAGCAACATATAAAAGAAATCTGCTGGGCCGAAGCCCAACAGTAAACAGTTTCCAGCAGTCCCAAAACGGGCTGGACCCATTTGACATTATCTGCTCTTTTATTTTATTTTCTGCATTTAATTCATATTATGCAACTGACTCTTTGTTTGTTTTGTTTGTTAACTTAGATGAACCTTAATGAGTTAATAGATTTAGTTTAGTAATGGGTAGTTAGTTTAAAGAAGACTAATAATTAATCCCATAAGTTTCATTTTCTTCTTTTCACATTAAAGTTATTTATAGAATCTATAATATTTACTTCTAGAATAATTGATAGTATAAATTAATATTTTTTTTTAGTTAAAGGAATCATATTTTATTTCTTTTTATCTTAATTTCAAAACACCACTAATACGCAAATATAAATTCAAGCATATTTTATAAATAACCCTTCAAGTTCGAATCAATCACGCATATTTTCAGGTAAGCATAGTTATCATAGTTAATAAGAAATGATAAAGAAAACTCACTTCCTTTTGAATCCTATTTATAAGCTTAGATTTTTCTACATTGCTATAATCAAATAATATGATTTATTCAAAGTTCAAAATTGCCAAATCTCTTCTCAACAACTATTATTTATGGGCAAATTATCATATTTTATACAAATCTTATGTTAAACAACATTTTATTTAAAAGTTTAACCACATTTATAAGTCTTCTTTAAATGACATTTTTTATCTTAACAATGCTTGTAAGTTTTATTTCATGCAAATTATCACATTTCCTATAAATCTTATTAAATAGTATCTTTCATTTAAGGCTTTATCAATATTTTCAAGTCTCATTTAATATTTAGAATCTTCTTTTACGCAAATTATTATGTTTTCTACAAGTATTATTTTAAACAACACTATTATACTTTCGTCTAAAACCTTAACAACATTCATAAGTCGTGTTTTCAAAATGGCATTTAAAGTCTCTTTTATACAAATTATTGTATTTTCTGTAAATCTTATTTTAACTAACATTATTTTCTTTTAAAACTTTAAATATATTTTTAAGTCATTTTTTAAAATTTAAGCATTGTATTTAGCCTTAATTAATTAACTTAAAGTTTGGCCGGATAACCGTAGTTAACGGATTCTAAAGGACGCCTAACCCCTTCCCTTTAGGATAATATAGAGCCCTTACCTGGAATCACATTGGTTAAGAAGACTATTAACGGAGGTTTAGTTTTAACTTTACCTTAGTTAACATCTAGGTGTCCTAATTCACCGTTAAATTAATTAGGTGGCGACTCCTTAAAACAAACAAAATAGGAATCGCCAAAATGTTGTACTCCTAATTTAACCCGGTTAAAATGGGGTAACATTATCCATGCCTTACGTCTCTGAGTTCCCAAGAGTTATCCTACAATTGTACTCCACGCAAGTCACACTTATGCCTTAGTCTTACTTCAATGCTCATGAACTCAAGTATATAAGCCATGGTATGCAGATACTTATGTGAACGCCATGTTTTTCATGTACCCATGTCCCATGTCATGCTATTCACGTATTCATGTTTCATGCCATATAAATCATGTTCCCATGTACGCATGTCCCACATTACGTCCTCCATGTACAATGCATCATGTCATGTCTGTTCTCTAAAGCAAAGTATCTCATGTGAATAGTACCAATAATTCCTTTTCTCTCAATCCTCTATAATACGCTCACGAGAATGAGAGAGGTGAGCTAAGGTATTCATAATCATGATTAACAGCTAGCAAGATAATCAGAAGTAAGGTGCATTCCTATATTCAAATAAATATCTTTTCATGTACCCTATGGTACTTATCTCGGGAGTATTCTACTCAGATTCGACGTATTCATGTCATGACTATGCTAGAGATTTATGAACACCTATGTTAGGATCATATTCTTGTTATATGACTCAAGTCTGTCGCATTCACATCGAGTTGCTCTTACAATCAAAGCCTAAATCATACTCCTATCTCATATTACCATGGTGACATACGAACGTCTGTGATTAAGTCTCTAAGTATCCAAATCCTACCCGTGCTTAGTATTCAACCCGCATGTTGTAACAATCATGTTTTCGACATTCAGATCCCATGTTACGATATCCATTTCACACGTATTCGTATCGCATAACAGTTTAGCACTCATGTATTCATGTCATCCAGTCTTCGTGTATTTATGTCCCACGTCATGCATCTTACGCCCAGGTAATCATGTCATGTTCGTGCCTATTTCCAGTACTCATGTCATTCGTGCCTACGCATTTCTTCCAAACCCCATGTATAGTAATCATGCAATCATTCAGCAATATCCGTGTGTTCAAGCCAGCTCAGTATTTATGTTATATACATTTAAGATTCAGTAATCACGTTATGTCACATCATGCGTATTAAGACGCTATGTGAGTTGCGTGTTGGTACTTTAGTTAGTTGGCAGGCGTTTGAGAAATGTCGTGAGGGTCCGAATTATGAAGGAAGTCCTGCCATAAATTTTGTAGATCCAGAGTTAGTAGCGATTCTTAACCACTAGTCATAAATCGAGGACAAATGTTTCATGATTCTCATTCATGTAGGCGCTACTCAATTTCATGTTCCCCATGTACATGTTTCCATGTAATCACGTATTCAGTTCTCATGATCCATGACCATGTTCCCATGTAACCACGTCAAGCTCTTATGTTTTACGTCATGTTTCTTTCATGTTCACATATTCAAGCCATGCCCAGCCATATTCTTAACCATGACCCATCATTCGAGGACGAATGATCCCAAGAGGGAGATATTGTAACACCCCGTACCTTTAACCTAAGCTTTGACCATGATCCTAGACTTAGAAAATCAGATAAAGAATGTGGGAATTGGAATTTCCCTGTTCAGTTGTAAGATGGGGGTTTACGCCCATGAACAGTGACCGTATTTCAGTATACGGGCCATAATTCAAGTCGTAAACTGGTACCAAGGATTTCTGAGCATTCTGGAATTTGACATTTGGATGTCATATGGTTAAATACGGACCGTATTTCAAAATATGACCCGTATTTCAAAACTTATTTGGCATTTGGGAAAACATCCTTGATGAAAGGTGTAGATCTTTGAAATACCTTTCCAACGGTATATTATGGGGGTCAAACGGACATCTATGCAAAGAGTTATGGCCATTTTACTGAAGAGACGCAGTGCAGTCCGTATTTCAAAATACGGACCGTATTTCAAAATACGGCCAGTATTTAACTGGGCCGAAAATCCAATTTTTCCAGAACAGTATATATTCGTCCATATCAGTTCAAATCATTATTTTTCGTTCCTTCAAGCCCTAGAACGACCTCCTACCCTCTTCCATCATCAAGAACACCAAGGTAAGCCTACTTTAATTATTCCAAGTCAATTCTAATATATATCCTTGTAATCTAAACAAGAAATCATCATTCCAAAACTAGGGTTTTCAAGAAAACCCATCTCAAGGTACAAGAATTCAAGATTTTGGAAATCTTCTTCAAAGCTCAAGTCTTTAATTCAAGTTTTGGAGCAATTAAGGTATGTAGAACTTCCATCCACATGTGGGAAGCTTTATGATTTTATGTAGCAAGTTACAAACATGTTTTCAAGTCAATTATATATATATAATTATGAACTATTGTTATCACTTATGAATCAAGAATATGTTTGCAAGATTATGACAAGTTATCTCATGAAACCATTGTTACAAGATATTTCATGAAACCATGTTACAAGTTATTTCTTGAAATCATGATTACAAGTTATTTACAAGTTATTTCATGAAAATCATGGGCTTCTTAGCCAACTATATCATGTTCATGTTTTTGGGAATTGCTTAGTTAACCGAGAAGGCTCAGATAGCCTGAAACTACGTTGCCACCGTAGGATAAGGGTTGTCAGCAAGGAGGCAATACCTTCATTATGCAGTTTGGATCCTTACATGCTTATTATTACTTAAATCTCATAGCCCTGGCAAGGTCTGAGTGTTCTTCTGGTAGGACGCAAGTACCAGAATCATGTTGTCGGTTATACTATAGCGTTCCCCACGTTACAAGCAGTTTTACATACATGTATTTCCATTGATTTACTGTTTTCAGACTTTACTCACGTTTCATGCTCATGTTCAAGTTACATTCAGTTTCAGTTCATGTCCTATACCTATGTTGTGCCATGTTCTTCATTTCAGCAGGTTTTACATACTAGTACTATTCACCATGTACTAACGTCCCTTTTGCCCGGGGCCTGCACTTCACCGTGCAGATACCGATTTTCAGGAGCATACACCTGCGCAGTAGGATCGCCTCAGTTATCAGCTTATTGGTGAGCCCCACTTCTCTCGGGGTTCAACATGGAGTCTGCATTAGTATTCAGTTTATGGTAGTCCAGGGCCATGTTCTGGTAGTTAGTATTCAGACATGTTTTAGAGGTTTCATAGACATATATTAGTTCACAGAGTCAGTTATGCTTTCATGTTTGTAGACTATTATGTTTTCATGATATTTCATGCTATGAGATAATTTCAAGACTTTATTCCACAAATTACATTTTCATGATTCATTTAAATTGCATCATATAGATTATATTGTATTGATGCTCATGTTGACAAGCAAGCCATGAGGTTCGCTCGGACACATGCAAGCAAGGCCCGAGTGTCGTGTTACGCCCAGGCTATGGTTCGGGGCGTGACATTTGACTTGCCCATTAGTTTGGGGATGGTAAGGAGTTGCCACCCTATGATTCACTCCATATTTAACCATGAGATTAGTGAATTTCTTGTTGCAAAAGTGAGTGCCACCATCACTAATGATTGCCCTAGGAGTGCCAAACCTTGTGAATATGTTTTTGTTGAGAAAATTCGTGACTCTCTTGCCGTCATTGTTGGGAAATGCTACAGCTTCGACCCACTTGGACACATCGTCAACCGTAACAAGGATGTACCGCATACACGAGAACTCACAAATGGGCCCATAAAGTCGATGCCCCACACATCAAAAAGTTTAACCTCCATGAATAAATTCATCGGCATTTCGTGCTTTCTCCCAATTGACCCTTGGTGTTGACATTGGTCACAAGATTTCACCAAAAAAATTTCATCATGATAAAAGGTGGGCCAATAGTAGCCACATTCAAGAACTTTTGCCGTGGTGCGGTTCCGATTATGATGACCCCCCACGGGAGAGTCATGGCAAGCTTTCAAGATTTTCATGGACTCAGATTCGGCCACACGTCATCGAATGATGTTGTCGGCACAAGTGCGGAACAAATAGGGCTCATCCCAATAGTATTGACGACTATCTCTAAAACATTTCTTCTTTTGATAAGCTTTGATGTCATCGGGAATAAGACCCGTCACCAAGAAGTTGGCAATATCTACATACCAAGGAGCAATTTCACAAAATATGGCCAAAAGTCGTTCATCGGGAAAAGCATCATTTAATTCAAGATCTCCACTTAGTCTTCCGGCTTCCTCAAGCCTAGATAGATGATCCGCAACTTGGTTTTCACAACCTTTTTGATCTTTGACTTCAAAGTCAAATTCTTGCAACAATAAAACCCAACGAATCAACCGCGGCTTTGCATCTTTCTTTTTCATCCAATATCTCAATACCGCATGATCCGTGTGAACAACCACTTTGGATCCCAAAAGATAGGCCCGAAACTTGTCAAAAGCATAAACAATGGCTAGAAATTCTTGATTGGTGACGGTATAATTCATTTGAGCACCATTGAGGGTTTTTCTAGTATAATAAATTGGGTGCATGATTTTGTTGTGCCTTTGCCCAAGCACCACACCAATAGCAAATCCGCTCGCATCACACATGAGCTCAAATGACAATGACCAATCCAGAGAGACAATAATTGGAGAGTGAGCATTTCCTTTAATTCATTAAATGCCTTAAGGCACTTTTCATCATACGCAAACTTAGCCTCCTTTTCAAGAAGCTTACACATTAGATTGGCGATTTTAGAGAAACCTTTGATAAATCGCCGATAGAAGCCGGCATGTCCCAAGAAGCTACGAACTCCTTTAATGGAGATAGGTGGAGGAAGCTTGGCAATAACATCAATCTTTTCTTGGTCTACCTCAATACCCTTCTCGGAAGTCTTATGGCCAAGGACAATCCCTTTCTTCACTATGAAATGACATTTCTCCCAATTAAGTACAAGGTTGGTTTCTTCACACCGCTTCAATACCTTACCGAGATTGGCAAGGCATTCATCAAAGGAGTCACCAACAACCGAAAAGTCATCCATAAAGACTTCCAAGAAAGCTTCCACCATATCCGAGAAAATAGACATCATACACCGTTGGCATGTCGCCGGGGCATTGCATAAACCAAAAGGCATTCGACTAAAAGAAAAAGTGCCATAAGGACAAGCGAAAGTGGTTTTATCTTAGTCCTCTAAGGCAATGTTAATTTGGTTGTACCCCGAATAGCCATCCAAAAAGCAATAATAAGATCTTCCGGCTAGCCGATCAAGCATTTGATCAATAAAAGGCAGAGGGAAGTGGTCTTTACAAGTAGCGGTGTTGAGATTTCGATAGTCCATACACACTCGCCATCCGGTGACTGTCCTTGTAGGAATCAATTCATTCTTGGACTTAGGTACAACGGTGATGCCCCTCTTCTTTGGCACACATTGCACCAGACTCACCCATGGACTATTTGCAATTAGGTATACAACACCCGCATCCAACTATTTGATTATTTACTTCTTGACCACTTTTTGCATAAGAGGGTTTAGCCTTCTTTGATGCTCTACACTTGGTGAACTATCTTCTTCAAGCTCAATTTTATGTTCACAAATATTGGAGGGAATCCCCCTAATATCCGCAATAGTCCACCCAATAGATCTTTGATAAGCCCGCAACACTTCAAGCACCCTTTGAGTTTGTTCCTCATTTAACAAAGATGAGAGAATAACCAGTAGAGTATTATCCGGGCCAAGAAAGGCATACTTCAAATGAGATGGAAGTAGATTGAGCTCAAGTTTTGGTGGCTCAATAATCGAAGGCTTAACCGGAGGAGTGGTTCTTTTGTTAAGGTCAAGAGATAATTTCTTTGGCTCATAAGAATACGAACCCCGACCAATAAGAGAATTTACCGTTTCAACATACCCCTCCATGTCATCCGCCTCAAAATTCACTAAAATAGCCGAAAGTGCTTCATCAAAGTGCTTCTCCTCTAACGTATGCTCCACCACTTCGTCTACCACATCAAAAGAATCAATGACCTAAATGCTCTCATAAGCACTTGGCAATTTTAACCCCTTGCTAGCTTGGAAGGTTACCTATTCATCATTTACCCAGAATTTTATTTCATTCTTTTCCGAGTCCATTAAAGCTCTCCCGGTGGCAAGAAATGGCCTTCCCAAGATAATTGGGGCTTCTTTGTCAACCGCACAATCAAGGATGACAAAATCCGCCGGTAATAAGAATTCCCCCACTCTAACAAGGACGTCATCAACAACCCCTACCGGTCTCTTGATGGTTCTATCGGCCATTTGGAGACGCATGCTCGTTGGTCTAGGTGTCCCCAAACCAGGTTGTTTATAGATGGCTAGTGGCATCAAATTAATACTAGCCCCCTTATCACACAAGGCACAAGCAAAATCATGGTGACCGATGGTGCAAGGAATAGTGAAAGCCCCGGGATCTCCCTTCTTCTCAATCTTTATGGACGAAATAATAGAGCTCACACGGTGGGTGAGTCCCACCGTATCATGCTTTATTGATCTTTTATTTGTCAACAAGTCCTTCAAGTATTTAGCGAATCCCGGTATTTCTTGAAATGCATCAAAAATAGGATATTCATTGACAACCCTTTCAATTGGTCATAGAAGTGTTGGCACTTTGCATCCTTCGTTCTTTTCATCAATCTTTGTGGGAAAGGGGGAAGAGATTGATAGGTTTGAGTCAAGGGTCTAACTGCCCCTGTGACCTTGCTCTTTTGAGTGCTACCCTTGGTAGTTTTTTCAATATTTGGCACCTCATCAGCCTCAACAACAATAGGGTGTGCCACCTTCTCCTTCTAAATAATAATAGGTACTTCAATTGGTGCCTTTCTTCTTCAATAACCTCATCAACAATCGGGTCGACAATAATAGGTTCAACCACTCTCTCATCCACCGTATTAAGGATCTTCCCACTTCTAGTAGAAATAGCTTTGCATGAGGCAATGTGATCACCTCCACTACCCCTTGGGTTCGGAATTGTGCCGCTAGAAAGTCCTCTTCTTTGTGGAGAATGTTGCTCACGAGAAAGATCTCGCATTTGTTACTCAAGTTTTTGAATTGAAGCGGTGTGAGAGCCTATCACTTCGGTCAAATTTTCCATCTTCTTGTCACTCTTGTTTTGGTTGTCCAAGATGTTCTCAAGCATAGATTCCATTCGAGAGGTCTCTGATCATTGGAAGGAACCTCTCGCCAATTTTAAGAGTTGGAATAACGACCTTTCGGTGGAACAAATGCATTAGAATTCCGATTACCATAATTGTTGTTGTAATCCTTCCTATCCGAACCACCATATTCATTTAAGCCATATTGATTGCTTTGTTGTTGGGGTCTCCATTGCTTTTGATAACCCCCTTGAGAGTTAACGATATAATTAGCATCCTCACGTTGTTGTTGCCCCTCTAGATAGGTATCCTCCGAGACTTGATACATTCTGATGGCATGAGATGGAATTTCTTCAATAACATTTACACCCTTGGCTTCTTTCTCCTCAAGCCTCTTTTATAGCAAATCCATGGTGGTTTGCAATTGAGCAAAAGCATGATCTCGGTCATGATTCTCTTTGGCCACAGCGATAACAGAAGGACTATCATAGGACAAATTTTCACTATCATTGGAGTGCCAAGCTTGGTGATGAGTGGTGAGCAGATTCAGCAAAGTAGTAATATTTGCAAAAGTTCGATCCATGAAACAACCACCCGCGGCCGTATTAACTGCAATTTGATTCACAGTGTCTAACCCCTTGTAAAACTTCTCCATGAGGACATTATCCGTGAAACCATGATTCGGAGATTGGGTTAGATAGCACTTGAACCAATCCCAAGCACTGTGTAGTTGTTCGCCGGTAATTTCTTGAACTCAAAGATTTTGTCTCGGAGTTCTACCTTTTCTGCTCGGCGGAAACCACTTCTTCAAGAAAATATCGGATAATTCGGTCCATGTGTAGATTGAGTTGGTTGGAAGCTTCTCATACCATTCACGAGCTTTTCCAATAAGAGAATATTTAAAAAGCCTCAACGGAAGAGCATCAGAATGAACAACACCATTTGTTTGTTGAGTACACACATGCAAGAAATTTTTGAGATAGCGAAGTGGCAAATTCTCCGAAGAACTTTTGAAGTACCCCTCAAGTTTCAATAAACGGTAGAGATAACTCTCTACTTTGAAGTTTGCATTTCCAACTCGAGGAGGAACTACCGCAGCCGCATACTCCGTATAATTCATAAAATTCTCAATTGCATTCTCATCCTCTCCAGCTACCGGTTCAGGTACAGGAGGGTTTATATGGAGCCCTCCTTGATTTTGATTTTTTCGATTGTTTCGGTTGGCTCTGGCAGCCATCTGTTTCCTAATAACAAAGAGACAACAAACAGAGTGATGGAATAGAAAAAGGTTTAAAGAAGAGTATTTAACAATTAGTAAATTTAAAAACCGTATTCCCCGGCAACAACGCCAAAATTTGATACGCTCAAATTACACCTAAATTATGGCGTAAGGCGGTCGGTGTCAAATATAGTAACTCAACTAGGTTGGGGTCGAATCCCACAGGGAATAAAGTGTGAAATAAGTACTAATCGTATATTTTACTAATCTCTAAAGACTTTAGTTCTATTCCGACTAGTGTAGAAAAAAGGGTTTGGTTTGTATTAGCTATTTTGAGGTATTTGGAATTTGTTTGGATTAAAAGAACCAAAGTTGTGTCCCCGTTGTGATTAGATGTTATGCTCTGGGTATCAATATGATATATTTCTAATGGGTCGAGGTTTTGTATGCATTTAATCTCTAATGCACTTCCTAATATTTTCTAATAGTTAGAAAGTATTTCTTTTCATGATTTTCCCAAATATAGAAAAGTTACAACTAAAACCGATTAAATATGCCAAGTAGAACTCATCTTATCCTAAGGGAGTTCATTAAACGACGGTTAGCGCCCCGAGTCCTTGTTATATTATTTCAACTCAAACCCTAGTTCATCTTTCCAAACAAAACTAGGGTTTGTGCATAAGTAAGTGTTTGCAACCACTAACTAACAATGAATATGAGAAATAATAAAACACATCACAACCCATTATATATATATATATATATACACACACACACACACAATGTTAGACACCTATTACATGACACCCATCATTTGGATCCACAAATTTGATTAAAGAAACTACTCACACATGTTGGTCACAAAAGTAGTAAGTAATAATAGAGACATAAAGCTTACAAAGTGTAATAATGATGGTGGGAATGAAATATTTTTGTATTTACTAAGCTCAAAAAATGGTGTATTCAATGCTCACCCACCAATGGAAAAAGTGTTAAACGTTGGAGAAAAATATGATGTGTACAAAAACCTAAAATGTTCTTTAAATAGGCTCCAAACACGAACATCAACAATTGGGAAAACTGTCCCTGGTAGCATGATCGATGGACAATCGATCAGTTTGACGGTCCGTCGATGCCTTCGTCTTTTTTTCTTCAGTTCTATGGTCCATTCGCCGGTGTTGTCGACCAGTTCGGCCCTCCGTTGATTGTTCAGTCTTTCTCTCTTCTGGTAGACAAATCTGCTTGATGATACAAATGACGAAATGTCGATCAGGTCGACGCTTCATTGATGGCTCCGTCCTTTGTCCTTTTCAACTTAGGCCATCATTGGAAAATTGAACTTATCGATGCTTCAAAAGGTGACCTGTCGATTGATCTATGGACCGTCGAATCTTCATTTCTGGGCAATATTTCCTTTTTTCTTTATTTTTGCTTTTGGGCCATCGTCTTCCTAAAACATAACAAAAACACATTAAATGACCCAGACTTACTTGAAAACAACCAAAATTCATAGTAAATGTATGGTTGTACTGATCTTTCCGGCCTATAATACTTACTCAGTACGTGTGGTTGTACTGATATTTCACTTGCTACACTCTTTTGGGTGTAGATTATTTCAGGTGATTGATCGAAGTATATGCGGAAGTTACGCGGTGCTTGTCTGGAAGGCCTCCTCCCATTTCATTCTGGATTGGAGGTTAAGTCTTAGAATATGATGTCATTCTGAAATTTACTTAGTCGCTCTTGTATTAGTCTAGACCAGGTCATGGGAAAATTGTATCGAGTCTTTAAAAATGTATTGTCAAATTATGTAACATTTGAGTTAGTATTTATAAATGAAATTCTACTGTTTTTCTTAATTTCCAAATGCTTTTGAAAGGAAAGTTATGTGATTGAAGCGTTGTATAAATGAGAGGGTTCGCCTACCAAGGTGGGAAGGTAGGTGCCCGCACTAGCCCAAAAAGGGGTCGTGACAAGTTGGTCAGAGCCTAGGTTACTGGTCTACTAGGTACAAGAGCAATGTCTAGTAGAGTCTCGTGGAATGGTACGTAGACGTCCGTACCCATCCACCGGAGGCTATAGGGCATCTAGGAAAATTCCCCTTCTTTCTTTCAATTCGTGCTACTTCGATCAAATTGGTATCTCAGTGAACCCAATTAGTATCTTGATGATTCCAATTGGTATCTACGTGCAAAAAGTAATATTTCGGAGTTAGATATAGCTGTGTTGTAAGAGGTGAGTTAGATTTCGAATGCGAGAGGAATTGGGCATACTACTGCCAGGCACACCGCCCCAGCGGCCAGCCCACTACTGCAGCGGCACCGCCATAGCGGTAACACAACCGTTGGAGAGGTGATCCATCTTCCCAAAGGGACCGCTCTTGCGGCCCCCTTGCTGCCAAGGCGGTACCGCCACAGCGGTTTGAGAGACCGCCGAAGCGGCACTGCCAGAATCAGAGACCTACACTTTACCTGTTCCCAATCCATTTCCCTGTTAACCCTTAATAGATCAGATAGAAACAGCAGTATGACCAACCAACAAGCTGTATAAAATAAATAAGCCGACAAGGGCAAGAAACAACCAAGTCACTACCACGAAACCAACTACCATTACTAAAAGCAAGGAAACTAAATAGTCCAACATCCAAACAATTATCCAGACAATGGCCATAAACTAGGCCAACCAAAAACCAAAACAAAATTATCCAAAAAATAAAGAGGCAAACCAATAAACGATTGTCTAGAAATAAAGGCCCTTCAAGGGCAACCAAGCATAAAAAAAGAGGGAAATCTCTAGGTTGTCCGCATGCTTGTCGCGCCATTATCATCAGAGTCGCCACCACCGGCACCACGTAACCCGCCCTGACCGCCATCCTCTTGGGGGCAACTCTTAAAAGAGTACTGCTCGGAGTTATCATCATCCTCCACTGGCAGCGGCTTATTGGGGGTACATCTTACCCCACATCCCCTTAGCAACCCTCCAAGACTTGATTCTAAGCTTGTCGCGCGCCTTGTTCTTCATCCTCTCCCTGTCAAAATCAGTGCGAAGCTCACAATAATTTTTCACTAGTGTGGTGTAGGCAACAAGTCCGGAGTCCGGTGAGTGACTCACCCATCTGCGTCTAGGTGTCAAAATACCCCTTCATCTCCTGCTGACTAGGGTAGCTAGCAGCAACATCCGATGAATTGGAATCGCCAGAAGGCAGGGGCATCACCCGAAGTAAAGTCTCAATGTTATCAAAACGCGTCTCTATACGCTCAAAAGGACCCTGGGCATGAGGTGACTCAGTCCCAGCATCATCCTCTTCACCAGCGTTAGCCCCAACTCCACTTCCTCCTTCTCCCGCATCATACTCCTTTGTCCTCTTTCGGCTGACAATCGCGGATCTGTGACCCTTCGCCTTCAGCGGATGGTAGATGGCTCAGGCTGGACCTAAGCGTCATCATCCTCCTCTGGAACCTTAGCCTTCTGGCACAAAAAGGCAATTAAGGAAGGGAGCATTAAGCATCTTCCACCAACCTCCACAAACTCTTTGCACTCTGCGATGACTTGCGCCTTCACATTTACAGGAATGTCAGCAAGAACGGAAGTAATAACAAAGGTACGGGCATAGGAGACATCATGGGTGTTTGAGGTAGGGCGGACCCGGCGGCTAACAATCTATAACCATCTCCTAGACTCATCAGTAAAGCGGTCACCGTATATCGCTCCTTTACTGAATGCTATGAATTTCGGCACATTTTATGTCTTTTTCACTAGAAGTGTTGCTTGTTTTTAAGTGTTTTTACATCGTTTCTTATGTTATTTTGGTGGATTGGTTGACTAAGGAACGGAAATGATACGAAATGCTGAAAACCGGACAACTTGGAGCAAAAGGACGGTCCGTAACTCGAGTTACGAACAGTAACGTGATTCGTACCCAGAGAGGAAGATCCAGATATGTGCCGCTACAAAGGACAGTCCGTCACTCATGTTACGGGCCGTAACTATACCGTAATCTGAAGGAAATTTCCAGCAAGAAGCCTAAGTAGTATCACATGTTACGCCTAGAAAGACGGTCCGTAACGCAGGTTATGGGGCGTAACATCATGGCGTAACGCATTGGCCACTGAACACTGAAGCCATGATCCGCTGGAAGATACGGACCGTAACCTGTGTTACGGTCCGTCGCAATAAGCCGTAACGGTTGACCTATGTCAAGCTGACAAAGGAAGGAACCGAAGGACGGACCGTAACCTGTGTTACGGTCCGTAACGATGCCGCGAAAGGGTGTTTTTGTCCAGAACTTTGGCGCGATTTTTGGCCCTATAAATACTTAAATTTAGGTTTTTAACATTCATTCTTATCTTTTGGAGCATTAACTTTAAGCCTTGGATATTTCTGAAGTGGTTGGAGCATTTAAAGCACCAACTTCACCCTCATTCCACATTGTATTAGCATTGTAAGTACATTATGTTGCCTTTTAAGCTTTCTTTGTTAACCAAAATGATGAGTAGCTAATTTTAATTCTAAGGTTGTGGACCCTATGATAGGTATTATGTGAATGGGTTTCTACTATTGATATATGCATAATGGTTGTTGGTATTTATTCTATCTTTGTGCGTTAGCGTTGGGTAATGATTGCAAGCATTAGCCTAAGCCATTCTACTAACGTTTCTTAGGAAAGAGAGTTAGTATTGGTAAGATTGAATAACAATGACTCGGGGCATTAACCCTCGCTTAATAGACTAACTTAGGGATAAGAACAAGTCTAATTGGCATTATTGGTTGCTCTTCGAGTTCAACTATTTTACATTTGGAAAAATCATAAAGAGGAAATACGGCCTAACTGTTGAGAAACATTAGGAAGTCCTTAAGAGATCAAGTGCATACTCTTAGAACAGCCATTAGAAGTATATCTAATCAAAGTGGGGAACACAACCTTAGTCTCTCTCTCGCATTAAGTACAATTCAAGTCAAAGTATTCAATTACATTACACAACAAATATTTCAAACTATTCAGAATAGGATTAAAGCCTTTAAAGACGAGTATCACATACAATTAGTACCCTTTTCTCTCCATATTCCCTGTGGGATTTGACCCCAACCTTGTTTGGGTTATTATATTTGACAACGACCGCTTTACGCCTCTCATAGGTGTAATTTGAGCGTATCAAATTTTGGCGCCATTGCCGGGGAATACGGTTTTGAAATTACTGATTGTTGCGTACTCTTCTTTAAAACTTTTTCTATTCCATCACACCTTTTTTGCTGTTGTGGTGAACCAGGTGAACATGGCAGGAAGACAGAATCGGAATCAAGGAAACCAAGGTGGACTCCAAATGAACCCACCACCACCAGAAGAGGATGAAGATGAGAATATATTTGCGGAATTCATCAATGAAGCTGATTATGCTTCTGCTGTGGTCTCTCCTAGGACTGGAAATGCTACTTTCAAAATTGATAGTTCTATCTATCAGCTGCTGAAACTTGAAGGTTATTTCTGAAATTCTTCAGAGGATTGTCCACTCCGACATTTGAAGAACTTCCTACACGTGTGTGCTCAACAATCCCAAGGTGCTGTTTCTGCTGATGCACTTCAGTTATGGTATGAAAAGCTTCCCAGCAATTCTATTCATACCTGGAGCGAGCTAGCCAATACATTTCTGAAGAAGTGGTTCCCACCGAGCAAAAAGGATGAACTTCGAGATAAGATCTTTGAGTTCAAGCAGCTCCCAGGGGAACAATTATATTTGGCATGGGAGCGGTTCAAGTACTATCTAGCTCAATTTCCAACTCACGGGTTTCCGGATGCTATTCACATCGAGAAATTATACAAGGGCTTAGATACAATGAATCAGATTGCTGTCAATACTGCGGAGTTGAAAAGTATGATGCAGAAAATGCTAATGAATCAGGACAGAACTGAAAATACAATAAAGGGAATGTCTCAAGTTCAACTATCTCATTCAGCTGCCATTCAGAAGCTTGAATCGCAATTCAGAGACCTTTCCAGAGAAGTGCATACTCCTCAACGTGGACAACTACCAAGTGATACAGTTCCAAATCCGAAAGGTAGTGGGGTTAACTCTGTGGAGCACGTAGCTGCTATTAGCACCCGAAGTGGAAAAATACTTCAAGGTGCTGATAAAAAGGTGATTGATCTTGAGCCAATTGTTGAAAAAGAGGCACAACCTGATGTATCTGATGTTATTGTGGCGGAAGAAACAGAGGAGGAAGTCCCTATTATAGCTGAAGAGGAGCAAAATCTTGATAATCTCAAGGCACAAGGAGAAAAACATGAAAAGGGGAAGGCAAAACTTTCTGGCGCTCTACGCCCTTTGACTCAAATGTTCAAATCTTCATCGCCTTTTCCTCAAAGGCTAGTGAGGAAAACAGAAGATGACAAATGTTTGCGATTTTATGATCAACTCAAGTAATTGACGATGAACATTCCTTTCATGGACGCTATCCAAGAAATGTCTGGGTTTGCTAAGTATTTGAAGGATCTCTTAACAAAGAAGAAGAAGCCATTGATACACGACACTGTGGGTATCACTCATCGCGTCAGTTCTATTATTTCTAAGACCACAGTGTAAAAAAGGGAAGATCCTGGAGCATTCACCATTCTATGCACCGTGGGGCAGCAGGATTTTGCCAAGGCGTTGTGTGATAATGGGGCTAGCAAAAATCTTATGCCCCTTGAGATTTTCAAGAGATCAGGATTAGGGATACCAAGGCCCACTACCATGAGGTTGCAAATGGCTGACAGGTCGATAAAAAGGCCAGTTGGGGTAGTTGATGATGTGTTTGTTCAAATTGGGGAATTCCTACTGCCGACAGATTTCGTGATTCTTGACTATGCTGTTGATCAAGAAATCCCTGTTATTTTGGGGAGACCTTTCCTTGCTACAGGGAGGGCTCTTATGGATTCAGAGACGAATGAAATCAAGTTCCGGGTTAACGTTGAGGAGGTGACTTTTCACGCCAGCAAGGGTATAAAACTGCTTAGTATTTATCAAAGTATTTTAGTCATTAATTCTTTTGATGTGGTGGATGAAGAGGTAGAATTCAAGATGGAGGAAGAATGCTTGGGTGAAGCATTATCAGCCATCTTGGTCAATTTCGATACAAAAGAAATGGAGGGATATATTGAGACGGTGAATTCACTCACCGGTCTGGGGTCTTACTCTTATGAGCCCAAGAAATTATCTCTTGATTTAGAAAAGCGAACAACTCCTCCAGTAAAACAGTTAATTATTGAGCCACCGAAGTTGGAGCTCAAGAAACTTCCATTCCATCTTAGATATGAGTTTGTTGGAGCAAATGCCACTCTCCCAGTTATTGTGTCATCACTTCTGAATGAGGGCCAAACTCATAGACTCATCGCAGTTTTGAGGAAACATTTGAGAGCTTTGGTTTGGACTATTACAGACATCCGGGGGATTCCCTCCGGAATTTGTAAGCACCGAATTCAGTTGGAAGAGGAAAGTTCACCAAGTGTTGAGCATCAGAGAAGATTGAATCCACCGATGAAAGATGTAGTAAAGAAAGAGATTATTAAGTGGCTAGATGCTGGGGTGGTTTACCCGATTGCCAACAGTCTATGGGTAAGTCCAGTCCAATGTGTGCCGAAGAAAGGGGGCATCACTGTTATCCCTAATTCTAAAAATAAGTTGATTCCTACAAGAACTGTCACCGGTTGGAGAGTGTGTATGGACTACAGAAAGCTGAACAATGCATCTTGAAAGGACCATTTCCCTATGCCTTTTATTGATCAAATGCTTCATCAACTAGCTGGAAGGTCTTATTATTGTTTCTTGGATGGGTACTCAGGTTACAACCAAATCAACATTGCATTGGAAGACCAAGAAAAGACTATTTTCACTTGTCCCTATAGGACATTCGCTTTCAGCCGAATGCCATTTGGTCTTTGCAATGCCCCAGCTACTTTCCAACGATGCATGATGTCCATATTCTCTGACATGGTTGAAAACTTTCTTGAAGTCTTCATGGATGACTTCTATGTTGTGGGAGATTCATTCGATGAATGTTTAGACCATCTTGATCTGGTGCTACAAAGGTGTGGGGAGACAAACCTCGTTCTCAACTGGGAAAAGTGTCATTTTATGGTAAAGGAGGGAATTGTCCTTGGCCATAAGATTTCCGAAAGAGGGATTGAGGTTGACTAAGCCAAAATCGATGTGATTTCAAAACTCCCTCCACTCATCTCAGTAAAAGGGGTTCGGAGTTTCTTGGGGCACGCTAGATTCTATAGAAGATTTATCTCTCCAAAATTGCAAATTCAGTGTGCAAACTCTTGGAAAAGGAGTCCAAATTCAATTTTGACGAGAAGTGCATCAAGGTTGTCGACGAGTTGAAGTTAAAATTGACCTCAGCCCCTATTGTTGTGTCCCCGGATTGGTCGTTGCCCTTTGAATTAATGTGTGATACCAGTGGTCTTGCAATTGGCGCTGTGCTTGGGCAACGACTCAACAAAATCTTGCACCTAATTTATTATGCCAGCAAAACACTAAATGGAACTCAATTGAACTATACAGTAATAGAGCAGGAGCTACTTGCTATTGTTTATGTCTTTGAAAAGTTCCGGGCTTATTTATTGGGTGCCAAGGTAGTGGTTCACACTGACCATGCTGCCCTGCGGTATTTAATGGCTAAAAAGGATGCTAAGCCTCGGTTGATAAGATGGGTGTTGTTGCTACAAGAATTTGACTTTAAAGTCAAAGACCGAAAAGGTTCAGAAAATCAAGTGGCTGACCATCTTTCCAGACTTGAAGCAGCAGGGAGACCGATTGATGTGCTGGATATTAATGACACTTTTCTGGATGAAAGAGTCTTGGCAGTCTCCAGTGATGTCACACCATGGTATGCCGATAATGCCAATTATTTGGTAACTGACATTGTTCCTGAAGATTTGAAGGCATATCAAAAGAAGAAATTCTTGAGAGATTGCCGACGGTATTATTGGGATGAGCCTTACTTATTCAGGACTTGTGCAGACAATATGATCAGAAGATTTGTGGCTGAATTTGAGGTGATGGATATTTTGAAGGCTTGTCATGATTCTCCGGTTGGTGGGCATCACAGTGGAAATAGAACTGCAGCCAAGGTGCTAGAGTGTGTCTACTATTGGCAGCCATCTATCGTGATGCGAATATGTTGGCACGTTCTTGCGATAAATGTCAGCGCTAGGGCACAATAGGTCGGAAGCATGAAACACCGATGAATTTTGTGCTTGAGGTGGAGCTCTTTGATGTGTGGGGCATTTATTTTATGGGGCCCTTTGTGAGCTCATATGGCCTGAAATATATTCTTGTTGCGGTGGATTATGTCTCCAAGTGGGTGGAGGCGGTGGCCTTGCCTAACAATGATGGTAGGAGAGTCATTGCCTTTCTGAAAAAGAACATCTTTATTAGATTTAGCACTCCTAGAGCTATTATTAGTGATGGTGGTTCTCATTTCTGCAACAAACCATTCGCTGATCTTCTTGAAAAATATGGCGTGCATCACAGGGTTGCCACTCCATATCATCCTCAGACGAGTGGTCAGGTTGAAGTCTCCAACAGGGAGATAAAGAGCATCTTGACAAACACGGTCAATGCGAATCGCACTGACTGGTCTAAAAAGTTGGATGATGCTCTATGGGCATATCGCACAACGTTCAAAATGCCTATTGTTACTTCACCGTATAAGTTGGTATTTGGGAAGGCATGTCATCTGCCTATTCAACTTGAGCATGAGGCCCTTTGGGCATTGACAAAGCTGAACATGGATTGGCATGAAACAACAAAGCTGAGGTTGTTTCAAATCAACGAGATGGATGAATTTAGGTACAATGCCTATGAAAGTGCAACACTATACAAGGAAAAGATAAAATACTATCATGACTTGAAGATCCTCAAAAGGGATTTTCAGCCGAAGGACTTGGTCTTGTTGTACAATTCGCGCCTAAAGTTCTTTTCGGTCAAGGTAAAGTCTTGATGGTCCGGTCCATTTGAAATTGTAAGTGTTTGCCTAAATGGAAGTGTCATTGAGGTGAAAACCGAGGATGACACTCGGACTTTTAAAGTGAATGCACAAAGAGTGAAGCACTATCATTGGTGCATTGATGATGGTAAAGTGGTTGATCGGTATCATTTAAAATACGGTTCCTGAACTAGAAATTGAGGTATCACGTCGAGCCGTGACGTCAAATCAATCGCTGTGTGGGAGGCAACCCACATTTACTGCTTTATAAGTACTTTAAATATCGTATTTCCTTTGTTTTCTTTTATGTTTTTGATGGTTGCTAATGTGGAAGCATTCTGAGGACAGAATAGGCCAAAAGAAAGTAAGTGCTAAAGTTTGCAATGAAAGGACGCTCCACGTTACGCCCCGTAACTCATGTTACGGTTCGTATCATGGAGTGTAACAAGATCAAAAAGATGCAGCAATCACTGAAGGATGAGGGAAAAGTGTTATGGTCTGAGTTACGGACCGTCGATTCGCGTTACGGACTGTAACACATGAGCGTAACCTAGACAGAAATCTGGGCAACCACTGGAAAATTTGCACCTGTTACACCAGGTAATACGGACCGTAACACGAGTTACGGTCGGTCGGATGTATTACCATGTCATTAATGAAAAATGAAAACGGGGTCGTTTGGTAGACCGTAACACGAGTTACGGCTCGTACCTTGTGTTACGGTCCGTAACTCGAAGCGTAATGGTCGGGTATGTTTAAATACATCACCCGACGGTTATACTCCTATTCAAATGGCACCTTTCCATTTTTTTAACTCCCCCTCACCATCTCTCCACCATTATCTTACCATAACTGTTGATTTTTTTCTTGTCAAAGTCCATCGCTGTTTTGGTTTAGTCTCAAGTTTTCATCTAATTATCGTCCACGATCAGGTATCACAATGTGTTGACTCTCTCTAGTCTTTCATCTATCGATAGGATTGGTATGATCTTCCATGATTAAATTTGTATACCATGCCATGAACTTATGATTTTGAATGATTTTGAATCCCCATTGAATAATTGCGCGGGATTTAATGGTGGGGGGTTGGGTTTGGTATGATTACTGTTTGAGAGACTCATGGGCACAAAGACATTGTCTCCCACTGAGTCGGAGGGCATCCCGATTGAAAGTTTCATTCGTGAAACTACTAAATTGGTTTGCTCGCCAACTGTTCGATAAAAGGTTTCAAAGAAAACTTGGATAAAATCGGGTGAAGTCTGAGTAACCCGAGGTATGTGAGGGGATCAACTGGTGTTTTACACCATACCCCAAGGAGCATAAATTTGAAAATCTTGGCCTCGTGCTTAGACGAGAAAATTTAGCTACTCTGAGAATCTGTGAAATGTTGCCCGACATTCAGTGTTCCGGGCCGTAACGTGCGTTATGGACCGTAACACCCCATCGTAACACTTATGATTTTCATAAAAACTTTCTAGAAATTTTGGTCAAGTTACGGTGAGGTCTTATGGACCGTAACACGTTTGACGGTCCGTAACATCATACCGTAACACCTATGATTTCCACAAAAGTTTCTGGAAATTTGGGTCACGATACGGTAAGTTGTTAAGGACCGTAACACGTATGACGGTCCATCGAACGTGTTACGTTTCCTGTGTTATAAATGAATCAAATGAGTTACAGTTGAAGATACGACCCGTAACACCATCGACATTCCGTCGACCGTGTTACGGTGCATGAGCTAATTGAAGTCCTGAACTTCAACCAATAAGTTGTATAATTGAAAAGCTTCTTGTGTATCATAGCTAACTTTGCCTTTAACAGGTATGGGTAACCCAAGGCAAGGAAAGAAGGTTGCACCCAAGGTTGCCGGCAGATGAAAAGGTCGCGGTGCAAGCAAAGTAACCTCACGATTGCGCGATGAAGATCAACTCAAAGACACAAGGGCTACAAAGAAGCTCGCTGCACCTAGCAGGCCGGCCTCACCATCCGAAAGTTCCTCCTCGTCTAATGAGGAGAGTTCTTCTAGTTCGTCAAACCATAGTAGACCTAGGGAGGCTGTCACACCACCTCACCGACCACAACCACCCATTAGACAGCCTACTGCGGAGGAGCGCGGACAAGAGCGCGAGCAGGAAAGAAGAGAGACTAAATTCCGGATGAGGGCTGTGTATGAGCAGGATCTCCGGTTTTCTATAGAGGGGTCTGAAGAACTGTACAAAAAAGGGTGTGAGCTAGAAATGCATGAGGGGCAGGGCCCGAAGAGAAGTATTTTCGAGGAACAGAACGTCAGCTTCGATGGTCTTGATGGATATCCGGGCATCCGTGACACTCTCCGCTTCCATAAGTTAGAGTTTGAGAAAAGACATGTTTTAACCCCTGAACTTGGCACGAAAACTCACTTTAGCAACTAAACTTAACTTCTATTTATTTACCCCCCTCCCCCCCCCCCCCTTAACAACTTACGTTTCAATTATTTTCCACCCTAAATACTGACGTGGCAAAAAACAATTTAAGAGAGTGAAAAACAAAAAAAGTGGTTACCCCCCCCCCCCCCCTTAACAACTTACGTTTCAATTGTTTTCCACCCTAAATACTGACGTGGCAAAAAAAAAATTTAAGAGAGTGAAAAACAAAAAAAGTGGACCCGCTCATATATATATATATTATTATAAATTAAAAAATAAAATAAAGGTTATACAATTAAAAAATAAAATAAACATTATACAATTAAAAAATAAAATAAAAATAAAAACCATCACCATCTTCTTCACAATCCCCCTCCCCCTCCGCAACCCCACCCACCATCTTCTTCCCACTCCACAGCCCCGCCCCCCCGCCACAGCCCCGCCCCCCTGCCACATCCCCACCCCCAGCTATTTTTCTTCCCACTCCACAGCCCCCCCCCCCCCCGCCACAGCCCCCCTCCCCCAACTGCTTCTTTTGCTTTTCATTTTCACCATGTTTTGGTTTCTTGATTTTGATTTTGATTTTCTTTCAAAAATAAAGTTATGGAAGAAATGAGTTTGCTAATAATGGTGGTGGAAGAAATGGGTTTGCTAGAAATGGTAGTGGTTGTGGATGTGGGTATTTTGATTTTCTTTCAAAAATAAAGTTATGGAAGAAATGAGTTTGCTAATAATAGTGGTGGAAGAAATGGGTTTGCTAGAAATGGTGGTGGTTGTGGATGTGGGTTAAAGATGGTGGTGGTGATTTTTTTTTCTTTTAAGGAATTTGATGAAATTTGGTGGGGAGATGATGGTGGTGGTGGTGGGTGTGGGTTAAAGATGATGGTGATGATTTGTTTTAAGGGCAGTTCGTCTAATGTTTTGCGGTGGCGGAGGCGGCAATAGCGGCGTTGGCGGTAGCAGCGGCGGTAGCAGCGGCATGGTGGTTGATAAAAGTAGGGTGAGGATAAGGAGAAAGAAGAAGAAAGAGAAAGAAAAAAAATAAGAAAAGAAAAACAAAAAATGATGTGTTGGTAATTTTGACATGGCAATGATATGGCAACGACGTGGCAATGACGTGGCGCGAGTGTAATACACCTCCCATTGTGAGAGTGGTATTATATTTTTAGGGTGGAAAATAATTGAAACGTAAGTTGTTAAGGGAGGTAAATAAATAGAAGTTAAGTTTAGTTGCTAAAGTTAGTTTTCGTGCCAAGTTCAGGGGTTAAAACATGTCTTTTCTCTTAGAGTTTTTGAAAAACCCTATGGGGTCCTACATCCCGACTCTTGTTCGGGAATTCTACGCTTCTTATGGGGCTGCTGTATTCAAAGCATAGAAAAAAGGGCTGCGCGCAACTCAAGTGCCGGCCATGAATGAGGTAGTAGTGATTGATGTTTCTCTGATGACCATCAGTAAAGTACTATTCGGGGAAGATTATATTGAGCCTACAGCGGCGGAAGAAGGAGAGTTTGTCTACAAAATTGCACAGAAAGATACAATCTCAGTCAGAAAATGGGTAGCCTCAGTGATTGCACGGTCGGCAGATCCCGAATGGGCAATAGTGCCAAAGTTGACAGCCACTACGAGGATTTAGAAAAATACCCTCACACCTGAGGCAAAGTTTTGGTGGCAGATTGTTCTGTTCCGCATCCTTCCTACCCAACCAGATAATTATTTGACTCCGGACAGAGCTATTCTTGTGGCTGCCCTTATGTCGAGGTATAAGATCAACATCGAAAGACTGGTAGCCGCAGATCTCCGGGAGAGAGCCACACAACTAGCCACTTCCCTGATTCATCCATGTTTGCTCACGTTCTTATGCCTGCGCGAGGAACTAGAACCCCTCCCCTTTATTGACCACAGTATGATTGCCAGGAGTATCTATGACATCATAAAGGGCAGAGATGATATGTTGGGCCAAGGTACAATGCCATCTGCCTCGTCTTCTGATGTGCCGGAGGGGCCAACGGGATCAGATGTTCTACCCTTAGCTATCATGGGTGCTGAGGCAACTGCTGCGGGTCAGCCTACAGATTCTGAGGCTCCACCGGCAGACTATGCTCCACAGCCCATGCCAGCTCCAGCTCCATCTACTTCGGGTGGTCCCACCTCTTCCACTGGAGCGAGCCCAGCACTAGCTCAGCCCATACCGGGAGTCCCACCCGAACTTGCAAGAAAGATGATTTTCAACCGAGAGAATTTTGGGGAGTGGTCCTGCAAGCAGATAGAACAGATAGACAGGTCAAGCAGCTCATGACCGAGCTGAAATTGTACACAAAAAAGGCTATTGATGCAGCATTAAGGCCGATAAAAGAACAGATAGAAGATGACCACCTACAGATCCACTCTCCGATAGATGGTATTGAGAACAGAATGACGGAGCTGACTAAGACACACCCCGCTGTGGAATTGGGGACTGTTCGGAGTGAGTTGCGGACACTAAAGGATGATGTTCAGAAATTGAAGGCACAGGAAGTGGCTGTTGTGACAGACCAGATTCCGAAAGTACACACAGAGTTGGTACAAAGCTTATATCAGCAGGTTCAGAATCAACTTGGGGATGATGAGATCGAGAAAACGGTTGATGAGGAGAAAGAGGAGGAGTTGGAAGAGGATACCCACTGTTTGGCTAAAGGGAGGCGCAAGAGAGTCACGCTAGATGATGAAAACCTTGATCCCATTCTCAAGAGTCTTGATCTGTTTGATGCCTTGCGCCCACAGAATGAGGAAGAGGAGTGGCGAACATTGAAGAAGATCCGACATGAGTCCCGGCTGAGTTCTGACACCACTGGAGCGACTTCTAGCTCAGCCCATCCCATTGAGTCGGCTCACCATACTTCTGCTCCACCCACTGAGACTGGGACTTCTAGTGTTGGCAAGCCTGATACCACCATTGTTCCTACCTCTGAGGTTATCCAACCTCATGATGCTGCAGCAGATCCAAGTGCCTAGTGCGCTCTAGGGTGGCCCTACATTCTATTGATGGATTATATAGAGGCCTTGAGGGCAATGCATGTTTCTAAGTTGGGGGTGTAGGGTAATCGGTGGTATTGTTGGTATCGTTTTGGTATCGGATATTGTTTTTGTTTTTTTTGGTATTGTTTTTATCTTAAATTGTGATATTAATTATGTGTTTAGGACCTTCTTCGGTTGTTCTTTGCCATGTGTTCTTTTCCCAAAAAGTGTTATTTTATGTTGAACCTGGCATGTTTAGGATGTTTAATTAAAAGTAAAGTAAGGATGACTTAAGTGGTGGTGGTCCGTGTTTTCTGGCATATCTAAAAGTGTTTTACGAGTCAATGATATCCCTCCGAAAAATAATTTGTGATGTACATCAAGAATGGGTTGTTGATATTGACATATATGGTTCTTTTAATGACATTGCAAATAAAGGGTGTCCATGTGTGTGAAATCTTCAAACGGAAGTCAAGTCAGAGTATTAAAACAATCCTTATGCCATTGTGTTGTGAGTTCTTAGTTTCTATTTGTGTATGATGCTTGTAATCTAGAACTTGCCCGGTTGGTCGTGCGTGAATTCGAAGGAGAGTTTGATTGTGAAGTGATCTTAGGCTTTCTTTGTATTGACTCCAAAGCATGTTCATCTTAAATGAGCCTAGCCTGTACAGAAAATGATCCCTAGTCTTCCATTTTGAGCGTATAGACTTTTTCTTTGATTAGCCATTAACTAACCTACACCCCTTCTGTGAATAAACCCATTTGGCACCAAGTCCCTGCTTGATACTAAAGAATGACAAAATAGACTAAAATCCTAAGTTGGGTGTGATAAGCGAAATATGCAGAAAATGAGGGTAAAAGCCTAAGTTGGGGGTGATAAGTGAAAGATGTGGAAAATGAGGCCAAATGTCTGTTGGGGGTGATCGTGAGTATTGCGGGGCATGATTCGGTGTGGTTAGAATAGACTTAAAAAATGGTGTGTGTATATATATATATGTATATGTATATAGATATATAAGTTCTAAATAAATCCACGCCGGAGCTGTAGGGTCAACAATAAAAGGAAAAAAGGTGAATGAAGTCAAAATGAAGTGTCAAGGAGCGTGAGTCACCACTGTCCAAATACTTATCCTACCCGTCCCTAAGCCAATGTGACAAGCCTTAAAAGTCCTAATGTGATCACAGTCAAATTGTTCAAAGTTGAAGGCATGGAAAATAAAGGCAAGCCTATGGTATGTGCAAGTATGGTATGTAAATTTCTTTGTGAGTGTGAGTGTCTTTCTGTCTCTTTAGTCTCTTGTCCCATTTATTTTGTAAATATGTGTGTTGGGACATTCTTTGATCTATGTGAGGGCGTAAGGATTGTAGATTGCGAAGTAACTGGCTTTCCGGAAGTTGAAGTTCATATACATAGAGACTCCCATACTATGATTGTGTCATTAATTGAGATTTCATAGTGAATTGCAATTGTTCTAAAATGTGCGTCTTGTGTCACAAATAGGACGTGGATAAGAGCCCAATATTTTTTCTTGGATTGAAGAGTGTGTGTTAGAAACACATGCCAAAACCACCGTAGGCATTCTTATTTTGCTAGATGTCGTGTGTTAGTAGTGAGTCTTGTTGTAGTTGCTTGAGGACAAGCAAAAGCTTAAGTTAGGGGTGTTGATGTGCCGTGAATTTTGGCACATTTTATGTCTTTTTCACTAGAAGTGTTGCTTGTTTTTAAGTGTTTTTACATCGTTTCTTATGTTATTTTGGTGTTTTGTAGGGTTGGTTGACTAAGGAATGGAAATGATAAGAAATGCTGAAAAATGGACAACTTGGAGCAGAAGGACCGTCCGTAACTTGAGTTATGGATCGTAACGTGATCCGTACCCAGAGAGGAAGATCCAGATACGTGCCGCTATAAAGGACGGTCCGTAACTCATGTTACGGGCCGTAACGTGTACCGTAATATGAAGGAAATTTCCAGTAAGAAGCCGAAGTAGTGTCACATGTTACGCCCAGAAGGACGGTCCGTAACGCAGGTTACAGGGCGTAACATCATGGCGTAACGCATTGCTCACTGAACACTGAAGCCATGATCCGCTGGAAGATACAGACGGTAACCTGTGTTACGGTTCGTCACAATAAGCCGTAACGGTTGACCTATATCGAGCCGACAAAAGATGGAACCGAAGGACGGATCGTAACTTGTGTTACGGTCCATAACGATGCCGCGAAAGGGTGTTTTTGTCCAGAACTTTGGCGCGATTTTTGGCCCTATAAATACTTAAAGTTAAGTTTTTAACATTCATTCTGATCTTTTAGAGCATTAACTTTAAGCCTTGGATATTTTTGAAGTGGTTGGAGCATTTAAAGCACCAACTTCACCCTCATTCCACATTGTATTAGCATTGTAAGTACATTGTGTTAACTTTTAAGCTTTCTTGGTTAACCAAAATGATGAGTAACTAATTTTAATTCTAAGGTTGTGGACCCTATGATGGGTATTATGTGAATAGGTTTCTATTATTGATATATGCATAATGGTTGTTGGTATTTATTATATCTTTGTGCGTTAGCGTGGGTAATGATTGCAAGCATTAGCCTAAGCCATTATACTAACTTTTCTTGGGAAAGAGAGTTAGTATTGGTAAGATTGAATGACAATGACTCGGGGCGTTAACCCTCGTTTAATAGACTAACTTAGGGATAAGAACAAGTCTAATTGGCATTATTGGTTGCTCTTCAAGTTCAACTCTTTTACATTTGGAAAAATCATAAAGAGGAAATACGGCCTAACTGTTGGGAAACGTTAGGAAGTCCTTAAGAGATCAAGTGCATACTCTTAGAACAACCATTAGAAGTATATCACATTGAAACCTGAAGCATAATATCTAATCAAAGTGGGGAACACAACCTTAGTCTCTCTCTTGCATTAAGTACAATTCAAGTCAAAGTCTTCAATTACATTACACAACAAATATTTCAAACTATTCGGAATAGGATTAAAGCCTTTAAAGACTAGTATCGCATACAATTAGTACCCTTTTCTCTCCATATTCCCTGTGTGATTCGACCCCAACCTTGTTTGGGTTATTATATTTGACAACGACTGCTCTACACCACTCATAGGTGTTATTTGAGTGTATCACCCACTATGAGCCCAGGGAACCTTTGGTATATCACTTGCCTCCACCAACTGGGTGGCCAACCACATCAAATCCTTCTCCGCCGCTTTCTCCTTATAAGGCTCCTCGGGATGATCATCTAGCCTGTAAATTCGGTTGATAGCCCTTGCCCCCACTTTCACGAGAGTACCCCTTATTATAATCACCGGGCTAGGGGTATCCTCGTCTACCGAAGGCAGCATAGTATAGAAATCCCTGACCCATGACTCATTGTAATCCCCTGGGTTTCGGACCAAGCGAGTCCACTTGGTTGGCACCAACCTGTTCCAGAAATCCAGAGCCCGCCTCTCCATATTGGTCATGTCAAACACCCGCTCCAATAGTAAAGGCATGGACCTCTGTTCCAGATGTAGCCGTTTACTCTGGCGAGTGGGAAGATTCTCGTAAGCAGGGACTTCTATGTTTTGGGGCACCGCCCCTTGGATTTTAGGTACTTGTTCCCCGTGTTCAGCTATTGTGCCTGCGAGAAAATTTAAAAACGTGTCAGTTCTCGAGACTTATCAATTGTGTGTCGATTTAACAAGAATCAAAGCGAAAAATTGAGTAAACGAGTGCCTAACCGCAGACTGCACTGATGCAGAACCTGCAATAACCGCCACAGCGGGCCTGCAGACAGCCATGGCGATACCGCTATGGCGGAAAGGAGACCGCCACAGTGGTCAGTAATGTTTGGGGTGAGCCGCCATAACGGCCTGTTGAGCGCCACGGCGGTGCCGCTGTAGCGGCCAGTGTACCGCTGCAGCGGTATCACCTTATCGAGCAGTGAACCAAAATTCCCAAATTTCAAGTTATAATTTTTTGATTAAAAACGTGTTTTGAAGCAATGATCGGGGAAAAAACCAGTATGCATGAAGTTTAAAACCCATTTGGGTGCTATTCTAACAAAAAACTAGCCCAAAATTCTTGATAAACCCTATAATCTATTTCAAGAATTTTTCTTTACTGTGCTCAAGTTTTGTGCCTCAAATCTGTGTTATGATCACGCTAAGTGCAAAGGGAAGACCATCCTAACGATTAATTAGTTCAGATTACTCCAAAAATTGGTCCAAATTGTGTAGTTACCTAAAGTTCAGAAACCCAACTAGTGTTACCAAAATCCAACCCTTGAGTTGTTGTTTAGAGTGCAGTGGTGATTGATTAACTATGAAGCCAGAGGGAAACAAAATTTTACCTGATCTTATAGTGCAATGGTAGGGGGAGATGGATTCCTTGTATTGGCTTTTCTTTTTCTCTCCTTCTTCTCTTTCTTCTCTTCTTGTGGGTACGAAAAAGTGAGTGATTGAGGAGGCTAAATTGAGTTTAGTAGGGAAAGGGGATGGTTGCTAGAGTTGTGGTATGATTAGGTGTGAAATGGGAGTAGGAGTTTTGAGGAATATAGAGGGGTTTTCGAAGTGGGATCGGGAGTTAATAAAAGGAAGAAGGGACTGAGGTCCTTTAAAATTCTGCAGTAGGGCTGCCGTTGCGGTGACGGGGCCACTGCAGTAGCTACGCCGGGGCGATATAGGGAAAGTTATAGCGGTGCCCTTGATATCTCGAGGTACCGCTATAGCGGCCAGTCTGGCCCCGTAGCGGTGCTGTCCTGGCGGTAATATGGCCGCTAAGGCAGTTACGACTTCCGCCCATGAAAATTTTGAAACTTTGGGGGTATACTCAAGCCTCATGTCCCGCAGTGGACCTCTCACAAGTCACCCCGGCATTTGAGTTACCTTGCCATGAGGACCCGGCAATTCCATCAAATTATGTAAGTCACAAGGAGTTCCCTGACTACGCTATCTGACCTATTCCTCTCGGTCGGACTCGAATACACGAGGGTAAGATGATACTAGTAAGTCTTGGCCATTCGACGTATCACCGTTAGAATGGGTTCGCTCCCTTACCGTTCGGGGACGAACGGTTGTTCAATTGGTATCTGATGTAACGACCCATTTCGTCGTTACTGTGAAATTCTAAAGAAGGCAAAAACTATGGGGCTTAACGATGTCTCCACCTTCTCGCATCTTGGAAACCTTTCAAGCCAAACCAAGATCGTCGTGCGCATCGCGTAAGCAATATAGGTGTGAACAAACAAATAGAGCCAGACCGCTACAGCGGTCGCGTGGACGCTACAGTAGTGCCGCTGTAGCGGTATACCAACCACCATAGCAGTAACCGCATATGACTGCTCAACCGCCATAGCGGCGTGTTGGCCGTGGTACACCTACCTATTTAAGTGACATTTTTGGAATTAACTTCATTTCTCAAAACCCTAGAGAGTCCAATCGCCTTTAGAGTAATTTTGGAGCAAAAAATGATACTTTCTTGGGAAAGGTTATTTCCCTAACCTCTTCCATCCATTCTCCCAATATTGATTCTCATTAAGGATCCTTGTCTAGAGTCATAAATGGCAATCTCAAATCTCTCAAGTTCCAAAATGATGAACCCTTGTCCTTCTTGATATAAAGTCCTTGGAATATTTTTCTATCCTTATCATCCTAACATGATCCCCCAACCTAATCCTTCACCTACCCTATTAAAACACTTAGGGGTCTCTATTTTAGATCTTGAAAATGGGTTTCTTGAAACAAGCTTAAAATGGCAATTTGACCAAACAAGTGACTTGGATATGGTCATGAATGTCCTAAATAAGGGTTGATTGACCAACTAGCATTGTGATAGTGAACTTTTAGGTAGGATAAAATTCCATATCTACCTTAGCAATTTCGAAGTCCTAAAAAAGGGTCCTAAAGGTGAATTCTACTCTTGGGCCTCATGGTTGTCTCTGAGCTATTCATATGGATTACACGGTGGTAATTAATTGAGGTGTCATTGGATGTTCGTGGAACCTGCTCGTCCATGAGGTAGGTTATGGTTTCCTTTCGGTAGATGATATGCCGTGAAATTACGGTGCATTCGATGCCAATTGCTTAGTCATTTGTGAATCCTTAAGTACTTTTAATGTCGTTTCTCGTGTTTTTGTGATGATTTGTAGAATAAAAATTGTTGGAATCAACTTGAGGCAAAATGATGCAAAAACAAGCTAAAGTGAACCAAAACATCACCTGCGAGTGACATGTACCGCATGCGAGTTGCAGGTGCTGCAGCATCTGATGACAGAGATGGCCAGAACTGAAGATAGTGGTGCAGCACATGCGAGCTCCACCTGCGAGGCGTATGTGGTGCATGCGAGTCACACTTGATGCACCAAATTCAGCACCATAGCTGCTTGAAGTTGCAGTACCTGCAAAACTTTGGTGCAACCTGCGACTCGCAGGTTGCACATGCGACACCAAGTGCGATTCTCACCAGATGCACAGGGGTATTTTTGTCTGGAAATTGTTCCCGTTTTGAAAAGTCTATAAATAGATTTCTAGGGTTTTGGACTCATTATTCTACAGATTTTTAAGTTGTCTTTTTGTGGAGCTCATTTATTATTGGTTGGTGAAGCTTTTAAGAGATTCCTTTGCTTTTGTCATCTTCTCCATTCAATACTTTTGTAAGCTTTATGAATACACTTTTTACTATTGCTTTACTTTTATTGAATATTTGTGGCTAAACTCATTAGCTAAGGTTGTGGGACCAAATATATTAGTTATGTGATTGAGTTTCATATTTATACTTCATTTATACGCTAATGGTGTTTTATATTAACTCTTCATGCGTTAATGTCTTATGATGGTGTACAACATTACTTGTGCCTTATTACCATTACTTTGCTTGGAAAAGAAAGTAGAGGTTAGGAAAAGAGTTAATAGCAATAATTTGGGTCATTAAATCCATCTAATACCTTGAGCTAGGAATAGGAAAGCTAGTTGAAGCTAAATGGGTGTTCTCATATAAAACATTCTAGGGCTTGGAAAAGCCTAGGATGAAATTTGCTAATTTGGTTGGAAAACGTTTAGCAAGATTCACATGACCCTTGGGTTAATACATCTAGGCATATGAATAAGTTGAATTGATACCCATGCGCATTACTTTCCATTAGAACCACAACCTTAGTCCCTTTTACCAATAGTTTACATCTTATCACAACTCTTAGTCATTAATGAACAAACAACAACCCAATTACTATTATATTCCCCCTCTCTCTTGAGATATAGACTAATAGTCAAGCGTTACACTTAATAAGTATATTTCTTCATTATATTCTTTGTGGGATTTGACCCTAACCTCGTTGGGTTCTATATTTGACAACAACCACTTACTCCTGATATTAAAGGTGTAAGTTGGGCGCATCAAATTTATGCGCCGTTACCGGGGAATACGGTCTAGAAATTTACCAATTAGTGTAAAACTCTAATTTTAGTCTCTATTTCTCTTCTTATTTTGTTTGTTGTTGTTGTGTTGGCTCAGGTGCAATAGGTGATAATACGGATGAAGATGAAATGATTTTGGAACCGGGTGATGCAGCTGCTATTCGCCCACCTCCAGTTTGAGGACACGGGAGTTTCCTTGTTAACTATACTATGTTGCACCTGCTCAACACCAAGGACTTATTTGGGGGTCTACCAACGGATGACCTGAATAGGCACTTAAAGAATTTTCTTGAGGTGTGCACCACTAATGTGCATCCAAATATCTCCGCCGAGACGGTTAAGTTGAGGCTCTTCCTGTTCACTCTCACGAGTGAAGCCACCGCATGATTGGATGATCTTCCAGCTAGTTCTATTACTACTTGGGCGGAGTTGACTCAAGTATTCCTTAAGAAATTCTTCCCTCCTTCCCGGATGTTACAACTCCGTGACGAAATCAACAACTTTCGTCAACTTCAGACCGAGGCTCTACATGAGGCTTAGACTCATCTCAAAAAGAAAATAAAGAGTTTTCCAAAGCATGGGTTGCCCGATAGTGTTCTTCTCCAAACATTCTACTGATCACTTGATACTATCAACAAGTCGGTAGCAAATAATATTGCGGGTGGTTCTGTAATGGAAAACTCTTATGCGGTGATGAGTGCTCTCCTAGATAAATTGATTGATACCAATGAAGCTTGGCACACTAGGGAGACGGAAGTGGATGGAGGAGATCCTTCGAAAATTGTCTTATCTAGGGAGACAATGAAGAAGGAAGAAGTGAGAGATGAGACCATGGCAAAGTTGGTTACACAAATGGATCTCCTCACGAAACATGTGTTGGGTGGAGGCGCCAAGCGAATAAATGTGGTAGGATCTTGTGAAGGGTATTCTATGGACGAGCATTGCTTCCAAGTATGTGAGGAGGAAGCCAATTTTATCAACAATCAAGCGGGGGGTTCCCGTTCGAACTACCAAGGTCCTAATGAAGGATCTTGGCGGCAAGGTCAAGGGAATCAAGGTTCGAACAAAGATAGTGGAAATTCTCATTGGCGGGGCAACAATGAAGGTGGGTATAACTACAATCAAGGTGGTTATAACAACAACCAAGGGGATTATAACAACAATTACAACAACCACTGAAGCTCAAATCCTTATGTCCCATCGAAAGGAAACCAAATTATTTTGAGTCAACCATCCATTAGCGACCCCGCTAGTTCTAAAATGGAAGATATGCTATCAAGAGTTTTGCAGAAGGTGGAGTCAACCGATTCCTTTTGCAAAGAAACAAGGGATGAAATGAAAAGCTTAGGGAAAATTATAGGCTCTCATTCAACGTCCATCAACCAACTAGAGTCGCAACTTGGCCAAATCTCAGCCACTCTCAACCAACGACAAAAGGGCACACTCCCTAGCGATACGGTTGCAAATCCAAAGAATGATGGTGACCATAAATTCCATGCAATCACTACTAGGAGTGGCAAGACAATTGGGGGAGAGAAATTAGTGAGAAGTAATTTGGTGGTCGACGACGAGAAAATCCTTAAGGAACCCATCGTTGTTGAGGAATAAGTTACTCCAAAGATGAAACGGGTTTGTATTGAAAAGCCTAAAATTGTTGAAGATGGTCCGGAAATTGATGAAACTTCAAAAGGTGAGGAAGCGGTGGAGGAGTTGCCAAGGGATTTATCGCCCGTTCCGAAACCTTCTCCTCCATTTCCTCAATGTTTGTTAAAGAAAGCGGATGATGGAAAATTTCTCAAGTTCATTGAGAGATTGAAAGGGCTTTCAATTAACATCCCCTTGGTAGAAGCTCTGGAACAAATGCCCGGTTATGCTAAATTCATGAAAGATCTTGTAACCAAGAGGAGACATGCTAGTTTTGAAACTGTGGGAGTTACACATCATTGTAGCTCTATTGTGACGAAGGCCTTGGTTCAAAAGAAGAAAGAACCAGGAGCTTTTACCATTCCTTGCACGATTGGGATGTATAAATTTACCAAAGCACTATATGATCTTTGAGGAAGCATTAATTTGATGCCGCTCGCTATCTTTAACAAGTTGGGTTTGGGCATTCCCCGACCCACAACAATGAGATTGCTAATGGCAGATAGAACCTTGAAGAAACCAGTTGGTATCCTCTATGATGTGCTTGTGAGAGTTGATCGATTCATTTTTTCAGTCGATTTCATGATCTTGGATTGTGATGTTGATTTCGAGGTGCCATAATCTTGGGAAGACCTTTCTTGGCCACGGGGTGTGCTCCTGTGGATATGGAGAGGGGCGATCTAAAATTTAGAATGAATGATAAAGAGGTCACTTTCCATAGTTGCAAGTCAATGAAACAACCGGCGGATATGAGTGTTGTGTCGGTTATTGATACAATTGATGAAACCATGGACACAACCGTTAAGCATGAGAATATGGGTGATATGTTAGCGGCGGTGATAATGAACTATGAGGGGGAGAATGAAGAAGAGTTTGAGGAGACGGTTAATGCATTGATTGGGTTGGGGTCATATTACCACAATCCAAAGAAGCTTGATCTTGATTTACAAAACCGAACAACTCCTCCCGCAAAGCCCTCAATTATTGAGGCTCCTACTTTTGATCTCAAACCTCTTCCTTCACATTTGAGGTATGCGTTTCTTTTACCTAACAACACATTACCCGTGTTTATCTCCGCCTGGTTGACGGATGAGCAAAGAGAAAGATTGATGGTAATCTTGAGAAGATACAAGAAAACTATTGGGTGGTGTATTACGGATATCCATGGGATTCCGCCCGGTATTTGTACTCATAAAATTCAAGTTGATGAAGAATGTGAGCCACGCGTTGAACATCACAGGAGGTTAAATCCTCCTATGCAAGAGGTTGTGAAGATCGAAATCATCAAGTGGTTAGATACTGATGTTGTGTACCCTATATCAGATAGCTCTTGGGTGAGTCCGGTTCAATGCGTGCCCAAAAAGGGTGGAATCACCGTGGTTGCAAATACTAAAAATGAATAGATTCCCACTCGCACAATTACCGGATTGAGGGTTTTTCATGGAATATCGGAAGTTGAATAAGTGGACCAAAAATGACCACTTCCCAATGCCATTCATGGATCAAATGCTTGATAGGCTTGTAGGAAGAGATTATTATTGCTTTTTTGATGGTTATTCCGGGTACAACCAAATCACTATTGCTCCCGAGAATTAAGAGAAGACCACGTTCACTTGTCCTTATGGGACCTTTGTTTTTAAGAGGATGTCCTTCGGGCTATGTAATGCACCCGCAACTTTTCAAAGTTGCATGATGTCTATTTTCTCTGACATGGTTGAGGAATCCATTGCAATCTTCATGGATGACTTTTCCATGGTGGGGGATTCCTTTGATGAATGTTTGGAGAATCTTGCCCAAGTATTGAAAAGATGTGAAGAGACGAACTTGGTTCTAAATTGGAAAAAGTGTCACTTCATGGTTAGAGAAGGCATTGTCTTGGGACATAAGATTTCAGAAAATAGGCTTGAGGTTGATCAAGCTAAAATTAAGGTTATTGTCAAGCTTCCTCCCCAATCTCCGTCAAAGGTGTTCGTAGCTTCGTTGGACATGCCGGGTTTTATAGAAGATTCATCAAGGATTTCTCGAAAATAGCTAACCCTCTATGAAAATTGTTAGACAAGGAGTCGAAGTTTGTATTCGATGATGCTTGTTTAAAGGCATTTGAGGGCTTAAAAGAGAGACTCACATCTGCTCCCATCATCATTGCTCCGGATTGGTCCCAACCATTTGAGTTGATGTGTGATGCAAGTGGATTTTCCATGGGGGTTGTTCTTGGCCAAAAACGTGATAAAATCTTTTACCCAATTTACTATGCAATCAAGACTCTAAACGATGCCCAAATGAATAACACTGTCACCGAGCAAGAGTTTTTTTGCTATTGTGTTTGCTTTTGAGAAGTTCCGGGCTTACTTGTTGGGAACCCATGTTATTTTTTACACTAATAATGCAGCCCTACGTTACCTCATGGCAGAGAAATATGCGAAACCGAGGTTGATACGTTGGGTCATCCTCCTGTAAGAATTTGACTTTGAAGTCAAAGATAGAAAGGGCTGTGAAAATTAAGTGGCGGGCCACTTATCTGGTCTTGAAGAAGGTGGGCGTCCATTGGCTGGCCTGGAAATCAATGAGTCATTCCCAGATGAGCAAGTAATGGCGGGGTCACATGACATGATCCCTTGGTATGCCGATTTTGCTAACTTTCACGCAAGTGACATCATGCTTGAGAATTTGAACTTCTACCAAAAGAAAAAGTTTTTGAGTGATGCCCGGAAATTTTATTGGGATGAGCCATTTCTATTTCGGGTTTGCACTGATAACATCATAAGGAGGTGCACACCCGAAGTAGAAATGATGCCCATCACCGAAGCATGTCACTCATCACTAGTTGGTGGACACCATAGTAGCTCAAGAACAGCAGCTAAGGTTCTTCAAAGTGGCTTCTATTGGACAATAATCTATCAAGACGCACATGAATTTGTGAAAGCCTGTGATCAATGTCAAAGGCATGGGGGCATCTCAAGGAGTCATGAGCTACCGCTGACACCGATTCTTGAGGTTGGATTATTTGATGTATGGGGCATTGACTTTATGGGTCCATTTGTGAGTTCCTACAACAACAAGTACATTCTTATGGCGGTGGACTACGTGTCTAAATGGGTGGAAGCCATTGCGCTCCCTAATAATGAAGGAAGGAGTGTCACCGAATTCTTGAAGAGGCATATTTTCTCAAGGTTTGGAACCCTAAGGGCAATCATTAGTGATAGGGGCTCCCATTTTTGCAACCGGTTATTCAAGACTCTTCTTGAGAAGTATGGAGTAAAGCATAAATTTTCCATCCCATATCATCCCTAAATAAGTGGACAAGTAGAGGTCTCAAATAGGGAGATCAAGAGCATACTCTCTAAAACAGTGAATGCTAATCGGACCGATTGGTCAAAGAATTTGGATGATGCTCTATGGGCCTACTGAATGACTTACAAGACACCAATTGGCATGTCTCCTTATCAATTGGTATTTGGCAAAGCTTATCATCTTCCGATGGAACTTGAACATAAGGAATTGTGGGCCTTGAAAAAGTTGAACCTAGATTGGGGTGACGCTTTAAACTTGAGGATGGAACAACTTAATGAGCTTGATAAATTTCGACTTAAAGATTGTGATAGCTCTTCACTCTACAAGACCCACATGAAGCACTTCCATGATAAGAAGATCTTGCAAAGACAATTTAGCCTCGGGGATCGTGTATTGTTGTTCAACTCAAGGCTCCGGTTGTTTCCCAGAAAGTTGAAATCCAAATGGTCCGGCCCATTTAAAATAACCCGAGTGTTCCCACATGGAGCAATTGAACTTGTTTGCCCAAGTGGCAATAAAATCAAGGTGAACGGGCAAAGGGTGAAGCATTACTTGGGATCCCAGATTGAAGCAAAGATTATTGAGGTATTCTTCCTTAATGAGCCATGAAAAGGTACCAACGTCGTGCTGCGACGTAAAATCAAGCTCTTCTTAGGAGGCAACCCAAGTTTTCATTTTTATGTGTTTGTTGTTTTTTTTTTTTTTTAACTTTCGTGATGTTTTTGATGTGTGTTTAAGTGTGTAGGAGTAAGTTGTGTCACAAAAAGGAAGAGTTGGGAAACTGTCAACAGGCATAACATGCTAAGCACATGCCACTCGCATGTCATGCCTGCTGCAGCACCTGCATCTCGCAGGTGGTGCGAAATTGCAGGCCAAGAAGGCCACATTCTCTGTCAACAGGTGCGAAAAAAATGTACAACATGCGATTCGCATGTTCAACATGCTGCACCACATGCGAGTTGCATGTTGTGCAGGTAAGTGAGAAGTTCACGGGACAGTTGTCGACCCGACTCATCTTTATTTTTAAATTTTAAATAAAAGGAACGTAACAGATGGTTTTATCAGTTACGTCCCTTCCTTTTCCCTGTCCTCCTTCTCCCTCTTCCCTCCTATATCATTCCATCACCCCATATCACTCCAATCATTCCTAATCACTCCACAAATCATAACTAGGGTTTTTTTCTAATTCATTTTGGTAAAGCTTTTTCAAGTGTGCTAACTTTCATCAACTCTCAAGGTATGAACACTCTACTATTCTTTACATTAAGTGATGCCTAAGAAATGCTTCAATCCATGTCATTGCCATTCCATTCCACTTATTGTAATTAGTTAGTTTGGTGAAGAATTATCTTGTGCATTGTGTGGGTTGTTGGGAATTGATGAACAATGGGGAATTCTTAAGTACCCATGCTTGTGTAGTCCTACTAGGTTGATTAAAAAAGTGTTTGTTGATGAATAATTAGGTGACAACTGGGGAATTCTTGAGTACCCATTATCGTAATAGTTGATTGTTGATGAATGTTCACAACTTGTTTGATGAAATGCCTAAATGGCCTTTTGTGTGCTTAGATTTTATGGAAGTGTGATCATTTGCCAACCTTGGGGAATTATTGTGTACCCAAAGCACATTACCTATAGAATAGGACCCATGATGCCCTCAGAATTGTAAAATTAACATTGTCTTTTATTAGGGATGACCATCGAACATTGGACCGAATGATTAAATAGTTTTTCCCAATGATAGACGGGGTGACAACCTGCTTAAGGGAAATAGTTACATGAGTATGGTCTTGTGTGTATACAAATGTGATTGCCTGTGAATATGTGTTGTGTGTGTATATATATATATATATATATATATATATATATATATGTATGTATGTATTAAAAAAAACTTCAACAAAAATGTGTTCAATGCTTCACCTGCGTGCAGCATCTGCGAGTAGCATGTTGAACATGCGAATCGCACCTGCCGCAGCAGGTTTTGACAGTGAAGAACAAAATGGAAGTTCAAATTATGCAGCACCTGCGACACTATATGCGAGTGGCATGCCATACATGCAACTTGCATGTGGTGTTTCGCAGGTGATGCAACCCTGCTTTCCTATGTTTTGCCTTGCTTCTTTCTTTTTACTTTAAGAGCACCATAAATAGTGGGTATATTTTTGTGTGACTTGCAGGATGGCTCGAACAAATAAAGCACAAGGTGGAGGGAAAAGGGCAACACGACAAGCGTCCACCTCTAGAAGAAAGGAAAAGTCACCTGAGGATCCGGTCCCCCTGTCTGAAGAGGGGACGCATGAGACTTCCTCACCTGAGCCCGAGGATGCCATCAACAGAAGTGAGAGGAGGGAAGCGGTGGAGCAAAGGTTCACTATGCCTGGATCCAGGTACCTGTACAAGGCTTGGAGTGTTATTAAACCCGATGGAAATCCAGTCCGGGGCTTCATTGTAGAAAAGAGGGTCACTTTGAATGGTCTACAGGACCAATGCCCGGGCATCATCCGTAAGCTCGAGGCGTTGAGATGGACCTATTTCATGCAACCGGCTGAATATTGCCCTGCCCTTGTGATGGAATTTTATGCGGCCAAGTTAAATGCAAAAATCTCGCGCCACCAACCAAAAACAATGTGGAACACTTCTGTTGGATTCCGGTTCGGGGAAAGGATATTGATTGCGCTGCCGATACCATAGCTTCCATCATTTATGAGCAGCGAAGAGAAACTGACCCCATTGAAGGTTGGTCTCCGGTGAATTTTGAATATGAATTAAGGATGGAGAACCCGGAGGAACAACAAGAGTGGGTTGCTTCAGTGATTGCCTCAGGGACTCCACCATGGCTAGATCCATCTATCTCCATTGAGAAGAACACTTTCAAGCACGAACCTAAGTTTTAGCTATCACTAGTATCATTGCGGGTGATTCCCTCCAGGAACAACACCGACATACCCATTGCAAAATGTATTCTCATTGCTTCACTCATGTCCGGGTACCTCGTCAATGTGGGGGTAATTATTAGAGATGATATTAATAATAAGTCCACTCAAAAGGGAACATCATTCCCTTTTCCTTGCTTGATCACTGAATTATGCCACAGAAAGAAGGTTCGTGATATTCCTCGGGTGGACAAAATGTTAAAGGCTGACCAAACAATATATTACACCAAGTTGGAACCGGGGACTAGAAAGAGAAAGTGGGTGAGATGATGATGCTCATATTCTTGAGCTCGAGGACTTGGCCACAGATGATGATGCTATAACTCCTAGTTCAATGCCTCCCGCTACGGGGCTTGACCCTCCAAGTGCTCCATCTTCCACTACAGGTCCCTCTTCTCTCATTCCACCATCCATCACAGCAGCTCATGGTGTTTCTAGTAAGGGTATACGAGTGCTTCGGGCAACGGATGCTAAGGTAAATTGGCTGGTAGAGTAGCTTCCTAATTTTGTAAAAGAGGCTATTGACGCAGCGATGGCACCATATACTCAGGCTGTCACAGATATTCAAAATGAGCAGGACAAAATTACGGAGCATGTACGCCAGATCGATCTTCGGTTAGAGCGGATTGAGGGAAGTGGTGAAGGAGGACTCCCAGCCATTCGGGCAGACCTGGCAAAGGTCAAGGAGGATATTCGGGTGTTGAAAGTTTTATACATTGAGCTCAGTGCACCCATTGTACCATCCGGTGCATCATTATTCTCCATTAGGCCCACAACACCTGCCATGCCTTCTGGGAAAGGAGTTTAGGAGGTGGCTGAGGAAGAAGAAGAAAATGAGGAAGAAGAAGAAGAGGAGGAGAAGGAGAGTGAGAAGAGTCTGAAGAGGAGTTTGAGAGTGACCCTCACGCTGGTGCAACAGAGCACACAACTCGAGAGAGGCACGTGCTTCAGCATAGGCTGCTAGTATTTCGGGGGACGATATTGACACATTTGTGGCCGTGTAACAGTCCTTTGAGGCGAGTAGAGAGTTAAGGGGGCACCCCATCCCCGAGAGCAGGTGAGGCCAGTTCATCGGCCGCTCCCCCAGCTAATATGCTATTACCCTCGTCCGTAGGCCCTGATATAGTGACACCTGAGCCAGCGGTGACGGTGGGGTGTAGTGCTGAGATGGCCCCGTTGATAGTGCCTCTATTGGAAGTCCTTCCTGCTGATCAGACACCACCGGATGCCTGATGCGTCCTTTGTGAGCTACTCATCTCTTGTACTACATTTTGATGCATTGGGGACACTGCATATTCTTTTGTTAGAGGTGGAATAGCTCATGATTCATGTTTTATTTTGTTGCTATGTTTTGCGTACTCCTAGTTTTTCCTTGCCAAGTATGATAGTGATGGTTGATATGTTAATAGCATAAATGTTCTCATCTTATTATTGTTTCCATCTTGTTTTAATAATACTCCTCCCATTTTTTTTGTTTTAGTACATATGTACTTAGAGGGAAGAAGTAACACTAACATGACTCATTTGGTGACGTAGTTGTTTTGCAAAGCATAGAATGATGGGTTGAGAAGTAATTAGAAGATAGTCAAGTAATCCATATGCCATGTGTTGTGAGATGTTATTGTTCTAATCTTGTACATAATTGTGATCTAGAACTTGCTCGAAAAGTGTCTAAAGGCGAAATCCTAAACTACACTTGTTTGAAAAAGGATATTAGGCTTTCTTTGGATCGCCACTAAACCTAAATATTCCTACCCATTGCATATCTATCTTAGTTAACCCCTTTTCGAGCCTTAACTTGGTTTTTCTTTTCTTTTAGTTCGACCTAGTGATAAGCCCTGTCCCTTTTTGTCCCTTGTTTACTTATCTTTTGGAAACCTATCTCCCTAAGTAATTCAAATATGCTAAAATAGGCAAAAACGCCTAAGTTTGGGAGTGGTGGTTGGCAAAAAATGGTGCGGTATGTGATGGAAAGTTAAAGGGCACACTAAAAAAAAGTGTATATGTATATATATATATATATTTATAAAAAGGTGTGTATATGTACATATAGATTGTATGTGTAGTTGTGAACAGGAGTGTGTAAATAACAGTTGTGACTTAAGAAATAAATGGGGAAGCTAGGGAGGTAATAATGGTGTTGGCTAAAGGAGGTACTAATGGGCGGTAAATTCTTAAATGATGAAGACGGGACGAATTAGGTGAAGGAAGCGTGTTCGAAAATGCTTAGGGAGACGTCAAGTCACTCTTACCCAAAATACACCCCACCTTAACCCCGAACCTTCATTATAACCCGCAAGTCCTAGTTGATTTTGAACAAAGTGTGTTTATATTAGTGGAGAAATACTTAAAGGGCAAGCTTATGGCATCACATTTGTGTACTTGTACATCATCCTTTATGAGTATGAGTTGTTCTCTCCTTATTCGTCTTTTGTTCGAGTTGCTATTTGTGAATATGTGTGTGTGGGACTTTCTTTGGTATTTTTGTGAGGGCGTGTGAATTACTAAGCTTAATGAAAGAATTACTTCTTGACGCATAATTTGAAGCCATTCCCTTAAAAGCTAGAATAACATTCTGTCACCAAGTGAAGCGGTTAGTTAATGCTCGACCTTTGAGGAAATGCACCATATTTGGCAACAAGAGGGAGGGGAAATCATATTTTAAATGGGTGTGTTTAACTGATTACTTTCATCACTGTAGTACCTTAGCAATAATCATACATTATAGTTTTTCTTTAATTGCTTGAGGAAAAGCAAAAGTATAAGTTTAGGGGTGTTGATGTGCCGTGAAATTACGGCGCATTCGATGCCAATTGCTTAGTCATCTATGAATCCACAAGTACTTTTGATGTCCTTTCTCATGTTTTTGTGATGATTTGTAGATTAACAAGTGTTGGAAGCAACTTGAGACAAAATGAAGCAAAAACAAGATAAAGAGAACCAAAACATCACCTGCGAGTCGCATGTACCGCATGCGAGTTGCATGTACCGCATGCGAGTCGCGGGTGCTGCAGCATCTGATGACAGAAATGCCCAGAACTGAAGATAGTGGTGCAGCATATGTGAGCACCACCTGCGAGGCGCATGTGGTGCATGCGAGTCGCACCTGATGCAGCAGATGTTGCACCACAGCTGCTTGAAGATGCAGTACCTGCGAAACTTTGGTGCAACATGCGACACCAAGTGCGATTTGCACCAGATGCGCAGGGGTATTTTTGTCTAGAAATTGTTCCTGTTTTGGAAAGTATATAAATAGATTTCTAGGGTTTTGGACTCATTATTCTACAAATTTTTAAGTTGTCTTTTTGTGGAGCTCATTTATTATTGGTTGGTGAAGCTTTTAAGAGATTCATTTGCTTTTGTCATCTTCTCCATTCAATACTTTTGTAAGCTTTATGAATACACTTTTTACTATTGCTTTACTTTTAATGAATATTTGTGGCTAAACTCATTAGCTAAGGTTGTGGGACCAAATGTGTTAGTTATGTGATTGGGTTTCATATTTATACTTCATTTATATGCTAATGGTGTTTTTTATTAACTCTTTGTGCGTTAATGTCTTGTGATGGTGTGCAACATTACTTGTGCCTTATTACCATTACTTTGCTTGGAAAAGAAAGTAGAGGTTAGGAAAAGAGTTAATAGCAACGATTTGGGTCATTAAATCCATCTAATAGCTAGAGCTAGGAATAGGAAAGCTAGTTGAGGCTAAATGGGTGTTCTCATATAAAACATTCTAGGGCTTGGAAAAGCCAAGGATGAAATTTGCTAATTTGGTTGGAAAACTTTTAGCAAGATTCACGTGACCCTTGGTTTAATACATCTAGGCATATGAATAAGTTGAATTGATACCCAAGCACATTACTTTCCAATGGAACCACAACCTTAGTCCCTTTTACCAATAGTTTACATCTTATCACAACTCTTAGTCATTTATGAACAAACAACAACCCAATTACTATTATATTCCCCTCTCCCTTGAGATATAGACTAATAGTTGATTGTTACACTTAATAAGTATATTTCTTCATTGTATTCTCTGTGGGATTCGACAGGTTCTATATTTGACAACGACCGCTTACTCCTGATATTAAAGGTGTAAGTTGGGAGTATCAATAGACTCCGGTTAGTTTTTCGTATTGTTGTGTAGAAGAAATGGAGAATGCATGTATAGAAATTTGGAGATATGGGATGGAATCTTAGGATGGAATTGTTATGTATGACATGTTTGTTCGGCCTCGTGGCCTGTAGACTCCTTAGGTATTGATGTGGCCTTATTAATTATCCGTGGATTTATGTGACTTGGAAGTAATTGACGGAATCTAATTATGCCTATCGATGAGATTATTGTAGTGAATCTAAGCGCTAGCAGGGAATATAGAATGAATCACGATAGTGAATGATATCCTAGTTAGATGGTGACGAGTGATTCGAGTGTAGGGTGAGATTCTTATCCTAAGCAAATATGCTGATTAGGGAAATGGTAATGTCGTATGTTAAATGATTGACTTGATGCGTGTTAGGGCTAGCCATCCCATTATGTGTGTTTAATTGTTCAATTGTATTGGGTTGATGCCATATGTAGTTGGTAGATATCAAATTCTGCTTGTTGTCCTGGTTCGGATAGGGTTGACATACCGTTGTTGGTATTTGTACTTGGATATATTGTGGGCATGCCCACTGTTGGTACTTGCGTTATTGATATATGTTGGCATACCCACTATTGGTATTGTAATGTGATACGTTGTTGACATAACCGTTGTGGTATTTGTGATATTGAGAGTGACTGTTGGTGATTGACATATGCATTGCACGCATTCTCTCATATTTATCATGTATGGCCGATATCCGGTGATGATCCGGTATCGTTGATTGAGTGAAACTGATATTTGATAAAGAGCGAAACTGATATTTAATAAACTCTTTTACTTGAGTGATTGTGAAAAGGACGATGTCTGAAGATCCATTCTGGAATCGTTGTTTATATGAAACTGATACTTGGTAAACTCATTTACTTGAGTGATTGTGAGGAGGCTGATGTCCGAGGTTCAATTTCGGAATCGTTGATTTACGAAACTAATATTTGATAACTCTTTTAAGTGATTGTGAGGAGGCCGATGTCCGATGGTTATATTCGGGCATCGTTGTTGCATGGACGATTCCGATGTTATTCCAGAATCGTTTGTTAGTGCATGGGCTCCACGGGTCCTCTAGGGTGGTGCCGGTGAGAATCCCCTTGTGAGAAATTAGCCAGGGTCCTGTCTGTCTGTTTGGAAAATATTCGGGACGGGTGGCACTTAGACATCGCGAGTAACGCTGGGTTGTGCTACCGAGACGTCGATATTTTCGTTCGGAGTGCATGTGTACACCTCATTGGCATGGCATGGCATGGCATCGCATTCATACTATTATCGCATTTCATTGCATTATGATTGGTTGAGATGTTTAAGATGATTATATTGGGATGATTTTGTTGTGATGATTCGGTTGCAATGATCGTATTGTGATGACTACAGCGTATGATTGGTTGTATCAGATATACTCAGACTTATCATATGGGTTTTAAGTGCTATACATAGGCAACAATGAACATCTACACTCGATTCTTGTGACTTATACTGTTGACTTGTGCCTGTTAAATTAGTCTAAGACTCGTAGTGTATAGTGTCAAGCAAGGTGGACGTAAAGACGTTGAGAATAGGTATAGGTGTTTGGGCCAACTTATAATGCACTGAAGATTAGTTGTGACTTAAGTTATATTGAAGTTGTGATCTACTACTTTGGAATATGTGATTTGATTTAGTGATTATCATCATTATTCGTGAAATTCTTTACCGATATGTACTACTAACCGTTGTCGGCCTATGATACTTACTCAGTACGTGTGGTTGTACTGATATTGCACTTGCTACACCCTTTTGGGCGTAGATTGTTTCAGGTGATTTATCGAAGTATATGCGGAAGTTATGCGATGCTTGTCTGGAAGGCCTCCTCCCATTTCATTTCGGGATTGGAGGTTGAGTCTTAGAATATGATGTCATTCTGAAATTTACTTAGTTGCTCTTATATTAGTCTAGACCAGGTCATAGGAAAATTTGTATCGATTCTATAAAAATGTATTGTCAAATTATGTAACATTCGAGTTAGTACTTATAAATGAAATTCCGCTGTTTTTCTTAATTTCCAAATGCTTTTGAAAGGAAAGTTATGTGATTAAAGCGTTGTATAAACGAGAGGGTTCGCCTACCAAGGTGGGAAGGTAGGTGCCCGCACGAGCCCAAAAACAGGTCGTGACACTTAATAAGAGGTCTCAAGTATATTCAATAAAACTAACTTCAGTGTATGTCACACATTCATCTCGTTCCCGACACACGTATGGTTAGCCGCTAACTCAGGACCTTAAGTAAGACTATAAATTACTTGGAATTATAATGCTGGACTTGGCATGCCCACATCTTCTTGGGTCAATACTTGTTGGTCATGAAATAAACTTATGCAACGAGTGTCCAAACAAATCTATATCTCTTTCAAAAGAATATGGCCTCCATTTATCGTGCATGAGATGTACATATCGTTGTTTTATTGGACGTATAGTAAGGGACTCAAATGGGAATCTTATATATGGGCTTATCCACAGGTGTACATTGCAACGGTAACAATACTGTTGAAGCCTTAGCCGCTGAGTTTGGTGGGAAATTGTGTACACTCCAAGAATACACTTATTTTCAATTGAACTTGACTCTCAAGTGATTGCTAACAGGCTTAAGGAAAAGGCTACAAACAATCTCAAACTGAAGATGATCATTGATAGAACCATGAGAGTATTAGAGAACAACAATGTCACTTTCCTTCACAACTTTAGACAAAGAAATCAGGTTGCAGATTCTTTGGCCATACTTGCTGCTAACATGAACCACAACAAGATGTTTTTCTCTGTTGATCAGCTCCCTAATGTATCTAAGGGACATTTTCAATTAGGTAAATGGAAAATGCCAAGTCTTAGGACTAGGTATCATAAGTCTAATTTTAGAGTTAGTTGAATATATAGATATTTTTTGCTAGGATGGAAGGAATATGTCCACTGGGCATACCTTCACTTTTGGGGTGATTGAATCATAGTTGTAATGCTATATAGAGGGTATGTTCTAGCCCTCCTCCCCTGATATCAATACAACATTACTCTTCACTGCAGGTAAGCTTTATTAAAAAAAATAAAACCAACCAAATTTTGGACATCACATGTTATGTCTTGCTTGGTATAACTACGAATTGTCGGTGGCTTAACTTCTCCTTAAAGCAAGTAGTCACACAGATTGTTATTTGTGTTTACTGCATTCATTTTGTTAATTA